>NC_090739.1:85313621-85328621 GCF_036898095.1 Palaemon carinicauda
GCGAATATCCTTAAATTCCTCTCAAGGATATCGCATAATATCAGGGGACGTATTCTTGACACACCACATAGCAATCTGCACCCCGAATAGCGTTTACACTTCGAGGGGGAAAGTGGCAGAATTAGAAGGGGAGCCGTATCAAGGTTACCCTAGTTTTCATACTACTATTGAGCATCACAACAGCGCGATATCCAATATGGCGGACATTCCTAATTCTGTAGCGATTTCGCACTGGTGTGTTCCCTGTTGATCTGATATTTTTTATCGTTTTTCAAGGATTATTATGCAATCTCTGGCTTCTTTCGACTCTGGAAAGTTGAGTATTGATTCTTTACAATGTGTGTAATTTAGTTTCTGTTTCACAGTGAAATTAGTGTAATTTATGATGATTAGGAGCTAGGCCTGTTAACGGAAGCGCCATGGGCGCTGTCGTTCGATAGGCATGTGTTATTTAGTTAGTAAAATGACATTCCCTGTTAGAATAGCATTAATTTTTTTATTATTAAAGCTATTTAGGCAATTTATACTTGTAAAAATATTCATATGCATAATTTTCCTTTTTCTATGTTGATCGTATATGTCAGAGTTTCGGTGATTCAGGTAACCCAGATCTCATCTCGCCTAGGTAACCTAACCTAGGCAATATAGTATACTTTCGACATTTAACCTGGAATAACTATACTCAGCTTCGAGCTTTTGCTCAGAGAGTTTATGCCTCAGCTGAAAAAGGAATACAATTTAACCATAAAAGAAACCCTTTCTGGTACATATCAAGAACATAAATGGTGGTCTACCCTTAAATCTGCACTCTTTGATGTTGATGCAACAGTTCTTCCTTTACTTAAACCTGATGGCTCAGTCACTCACTGTCCAAAGGAAAAGGCAACCCTTTTGGCTGATGTTTTTGACAATAAACAGAGTAATGAAAAACTTGAACTTCCTCATTCCTGTTTTCCTGAGGCTAAACTAACTAGTTTAGCTTTTCGATCTCGTGAAATTAAAGCTCTGTTGATGGATCTTGATGCTTATGGAGGTGTGGACCGAAATGGTATTTTTCCTTTGTTTTTTATAAAGACAGCAGATTTCTTAGCTCCAAAGTTATCTGTTATTTTGCGCAAGTTAGCAAGAAGAGGAGCTTTTAGCACTTGCTGGAGAATGGTAATGTTACTCCTCTATGTAAATGTGTTTGTGGTAGCTCAAGTCCCACTGATTACCGCCCAATTTTCATAACTCCAATATTATCTAAAGTTTTTGAACGTCTTCTGGAAAAACGTCTTAATAGGTTTGCTGAAGGTAACCATCTACTCCCTAGTTTGCAATTTGGTTTTCGTAAATGTCCTTGGAGCGTGTGATGCCCTTCTTACAATCTCCAATGCTGTACAGAAATCTCTTGATTGTGGTCAGGAAGTTCGTACGATTTGCCTTGATTTTAGTGCGATCTTTGACCGTGTTAATCATGAGGCCCTTGTTTTCAAACTCCACCGCTGGGAGTGGGTGGGTCGTTTCTTAGCATTATTATTGACTTTTTAAGTAATCGATCTCAAAGAGTTGTTGATGGGCACCATAGTGAATATAGGAATGTGATACCCGGTGTTCCACAGGGTAGTGTTCTTGGCCCATTACTTTTCATACTATATACACATGACATGTGGTTTGGCCTAGAAAACAAGCTTGTTGCACATGCAGATGATGCTACTCTCTTTGCATCAATTCCATCCCCTGAATGTAGATCTATGGCTGGTGAATCCCTTAATAGAGATTTAGCTAAAATTAGTGCATGGTGCAAATTATGGGGTATGAAGTTGAATCCTAACAAAACTCAAAGTATGATTGTAAGTAGGTCAAGGACAGTGGCTCCTCAACATCCGGATCTCAGTATTGAAAATGTATCTTTAAATTTGTATGACTCTTTTAAGATTTTAGGTGTGATTCTCGACAGCAAATTTACTTTTGAGAAACACATAAGGTCTGTGTCTTCTTCAATTGCACAAAAAATTGGCTTATTGAGATGATTCTCATCTTAATTTGTTAGACAGAAACTTACGGTCTGTTAAATTTCTTATTCCTGATTTATATATTAATCTTTGGCACCGTCATTCAATTAGTTCATTATGCATGTTGCATAAGATTTTTCATAACTCTGACCATCCTTTACATTCAGATCTCCCTGGAGAATACTATCCTGTTCGTAATACTAGGCAGGCAGTTAATTCTAATAGCCACGCTTTCTCCATCCTGAGCCTCAATACTACACAGTATTCTGGAAGTTTTATTGCAGCTGTTACCAAGTTGTGGAATGATCTTCCTAATCTGGTAGTTGAATCAGTAGAGCTTCAAAAGTTCAAAGTTGGAGCAAATGTTTTTATGTTGACCAGGCTGACATGAATCTTTTTATAGTCTATATATGATATATCGGTTTTTGATGTTGTTAATAGTTTATATATCACATATCTATTTTGACGTTACTGTTTTTAGAATGATTTATTGTTAGTTTGTTCCCATCATTTATTTATTTCCTTATTTCCTTTCCTCACTGGACTATTTTATTCATATTGGGGCCCTTGGGCTTATAGCATCTTACTTTTCCAACTAGGGTTGTAGCTTGGCTAGTAATAATAATAATAATAATAATAATAATAATAATAATAATAATAATAATAATAATAACTGCTGATGCATTCACTTTTCCCATGTCATTTGCATCTCTCCTTCTCTCCACTATTGCCAGGGATGTCGCTATTGGGGCAGTACTCGAGCAGGTGGTCAACGTCTCACCCTGCCCATTGACCTTCTTCAGAAGAATCTGGCTAATTTACCTTCAATTATGAATAGCTGACGGTGCAATAGGCTGTCTGTTACTTTCACTACTTCTTGGAAGGTAAGCCCTTAATCATTTGCTCAGACCACATGCCTCTGGTGCACACCTTCACTTGGCACTCTGATGCCTGATCCGCCTGTCAACTCCGACATATCTCCACCATGGCTGAATACAATTGTACCCTACAACATGGCAACATGTCCCTGGGAAAATCAATCCCGTTACCAATGCCCTGTCAAAAAACACATTTGCCGCCATTTTTCATTCAGGCCAACATAAAGATCCAGAGTACCGGCCATATAAGACATACTGTGCAACGAGGGATGTCGTTGGGAGGACATCCCTCTTAACGACATCTGTCTTACTCTCAGGATGGATAGTGAGATTTGGTATTCCTGAGCATATTACTTCTGACAGGGGTAGTACTATCACCTCTCAATTGTAGACACCATTAGAAAATCTCTTAGGAATCATCTTTCATCAGAGAATTGCATAAAACTGTGCTGCCAACTGAACGGTTGAACATTTTTACTGAATCCTCAAAGCAGCTTTGATGTCCCACTGCAATGACTCCAACTGGATTACTCAACTTCCCTGGGTCCTCCTGGGACTAATGATCACTCCTAAAGAGGCCCTGGATATTTCAGCAGCTGAAATGGTGCATGGTGACCTGTTGGTTGGTTCGAACGACATTTTTCCGTCTACAGCCTCCTATGACAATCTCCAGCACTTACGTTTTTTGCAAAAAAATTTGCTCCTAGGGGCCATACTTACAAGCCACTAACAAAGCAACACATATGGATATATCTGCACTTTGCAGCCTATGTTTCCTCCCTAATGATAATAGCAAACCACCGCTAACACCCCCTTACACGGGTCCTTTCCTCGTTATCCACAGTATGCAAAAAGCATCCCTAATGAACATACGTAGCAAAGAGAACTGGGTCTCCATTGCTTGCTTAAAACCTGTATATCTCCTGCCCGATGACCTGCCTACAGTGCACCTCTCAAGAGCCCTATTTCACACGTATGTAATTTTCAAGAGGGCAGGAGCCATGTACCCTACGTGTTTCATACTTGTACATTGCAACTTAGTATTTTCTTTTTTCAATTTTTCGTATATTCCTGCTCTACCCCTCCCTGTCAACAAAAACAGTTTAAGCCTTTTTTTTTCTAGAATTCATATCTTCGAGTTTTTGTGACATTCTATCACTGAAACTGTTGTATAAAAAGCTCACTGTCTGTTGAAGTAAAGTTAGTCTCCTCGCGAAGCAATCCCTGTTGTTCTCCATGTGTAAATGTTCCACTTGAAATAATATTTTGTAACTATATTTTTAGTTGGTCGTTACTGGCTCAATGCCATCTGGCACCCTTAACCTTCTTTTCATTGTTTTTTTGTTCATGCTCTGAGTACTTAAAGAAGGCCCGACTCACTGGGCGTAACAATATACATGTTAGGTTTAATCAGAGTTATAGACAGGTTAAAAATAAACAATGTACGAACATTTTTTTCTTATGGTATAGAAATAAGTTTCTGGTTCATAGTGAAATAAAATTTAACATTTAATGAATGTGAAAAAGGCGTTCCTATGACCCAAAGACGTCCAGGAGTCAGATTATGTATTCGACATTAAATGTTTCCCTGTCCTTTTGATGTGTCAAGTAAGAAAAAGGTTTTTCAGAACGAAGCAGAGGTTTTTGATATGCATAATAAATCTAACATATTTTGTGAAGTAATGAAATATCCGCTGAATAATCAATTAGTCTAAATGGAAGAAGCTAGGGGCCTAGTAATCACGTGTGTTGTATTGTAATGTGATGATAAATAGGAGAAATATATATATATATATATATATATATATATATATATATATATATATATATATATATATATTCAAATAAGCCATATATATTTTTGATATATTAATGTCTGGATTCTCTTAACGACCTCGGGATCAGAGCCCCAGGCGAAATCACACAAAGACAAGAGCTTGGCTCCGGCCGGGAATCGAACCCTGGTCTATATAAGCTTGCCGACCAGGGTTCGATTCCCGGCCGGAGCCAAGCTCTTGTCTTTGTGTGATTTCGCCTGGGGCTCTGATCCCGAGGTCGTTAAGAGAATCCAGACATTAATATATCAAAAATATATATGGCTTATTTGAATATGAAAAACACGTAAAAATATCATATATATATATATATATATATATATATATATATATATATATACATATATATATATATATATATATATATATATATATATATATATATATATATATATATATATATATTACACACGCTGAAAGGAGAGGCAATTCCAAACCTCTAAGTTTTGTGGTCAGAGTTTAATACTACACTGGCCAGATGACGCTATATTAACCTCAACATTTTTGTTTTAATCTTATACCAGGTTATGGTTACGATGCAGGAGAGAGAGAGAGAGAGAGAGAGAGAGAGAGAGAGAGAGAGAGAGAGAGAGAGAGAGAGAGATCGAAGCGGCTCTGAGTATGAGAGGACGCTAACTTAATTATTCAATATAGACGTCTCGAATATGAATGCATAACTGACTTGTGATATTGGGATTTTGATAAATGATGCCTGATCCTCTACAGGGAAAAAAAAAAGTAAAGATGAGTCGTAATAGTTAGAGAATCTTCTTCCCTGGGAATAAATGTTGAAAAACATCTATCTTTGTTTCATGTTCCTTGCTCAAAATTATATTCAACAAAGTCGGGTGTTCTGAATGAAGATTAGTGAGGATTGGTGGGATCATATCCATGCTAGTCTAATGGAAGTGGATATTTATCTCTAATCCCACTGATGCTTTGTGAATAAACAGGATAAAATCACAAAATAAAGTGATGGTAAAGTTTTTCAATACTTTGTGATAGACATTTTTACATAGTGTTGGGGCTGGAATTATGGCAGCTAGTTCTCATTCTTACAAATACTCTCTTTATTTCCCAGTTTGCTGGTAGATTGTACTTGAAACATACAAAATAATAATGGATATGATTGCACTAAATATACAGCATATACAGTAGGAAAAAAAACAGTAACTTTAAAGCGAATGTAGTCAGAGAACAAGCATAATTGCTATATGTCACAAAATTATTTCTTAAAATCTAAAATTCAAATAATCTTAATGAATAAAATAAGTTGTTTAATGGAAAACTATTGATATTTGTGGTTGGAGAAAGAATTGCATCAACTGTTACATGTAGGCCTTGCGGTTAAAGAAGATATGTCACTCATTGTGAATGGGAGCCTGTTTCCAGACTTGAATGGCAATAGTAGTGGTGACTGGAATGTGAAAGCTTTACAAACTGATGAAAGTGACATTTTGAGTCTTTTAAACTCCAAGGTGTATCTGTAATGCTAACAGAGATATCTTAGCTTGCACATGTGAAATTTCTTTCCACGATTTGTTCTCTTTACCTCTCATCTTCCGTTTTATATTGAAAAATTTTCTATTCGCGGTATTTGACGCTTTCAACTTGTAATAACTTCGATTTCTTGTTCTATTCTTCTATTTTACCATCAACATTAATTTCTGTTCACGTATTCATCAAGCTCCTGTACTGTTTAAGCTTTATCACCTCACTCTACTCCAGTATCTTGTGCTCACCGGAGTATGTTTGGCGAAGCAACTTCTCCTGTCTGGTTGTGTTCTAAGCCGAACGTTGGTTTACGAACTTTAGCCTTGGGTGTTAAACCTTCTTTATCATATATTTACGTAACTCATTAATCTTAGTTATTTGTTAATCTCAGCACCATAGTCACCTAGATCTCTGTACCTGTGACATACGTTAGTAAGCGACATTTAAACACTTTATATATATATATATTACATTTCATGCGCCACCCAGTAGAATTTCTCTGCAATTACTTTTCCTCAGAATCCGTAAAAACTTTCTTTGTATTCGAAATTAAGAAATACCCCACTACATATTCAAAGATAGTAGAGGGAAGATAAAAAAAAAAAAAAATAAACACGTCGAATTTTCTAATTGCAGGCTTTAGTAGCGCACGTTGACAACAGATGGTGCTGGCATATGGTGCCTTTGCCGTTTGTTACTTGTTTACTCACTTCTTTAGAACAATCAGAGCAATGCTGTTACCGTTGAACAAGTAGCTGGTGTTGTAAATCTTGCCCATTAGGTAACAGATGAGGTAACGTCCCTGACTGGTGAACACCAGACTGCGGTTCGAGTCTCGGCGGAACTGATTAGTTTCTTTGGTCACTGCAACCATACCATACTGTGGAGCAGAAGGATTTGCTGTTTGGGGGAGACTATAGGTCTATTTGCTGAGTCATCAGCATCCATTGCCTTGCCTCCTTGGCCGTAGCATGGGTGGATAGAGGGCTTGGGGGCTGGGTATATGTATATATGGTCAGTATCTAGGGCATTATCTTGTATAATACGAGAATATCATTGTTCCTTAGCTCTGTTTTTCATAAGCGGCTTTTAAACATTTAAATGTCGCATTTTCATCGATGCAAAGTTAAGAAAAGGTTGTAGATTCAATGTACTTACGATTATATATGTATATGTATATATATATATATATATATATATATATATATATATATATATATATATATATATATATATATATATATATATATATATATATATATATATATATATAAGCATAGAATGGAGAGCTTTTGGTGAATAAAAAGAGATTATGAAATGTGAAATATAATTTTCTCTAAAAGGAAAAGTATTTTATTAGATTGCCATACTAATAATAACTTGTGCTTCAGAAACTTGCAGTTATACTAAAACCTTAGAACATAAGCTAATTACAACCCAAAAAGCTATGGAAAGAGTAATGATGTGAATAACGCTAAGACAGAAAACGAGCAACATGGGTACGAAAGCAAACTAAAGTAGAGTCTATTCCAACAACATAGAAGGGAAAGGAATGGACATGAGAAGACGTCTAATGAGAATTACAGATAAAAGATGGACAAGAAGAATAACAGAATGGATCCTAACAGATTGAAAACGTAGCAGGGAAAGGAAGAGGAGAGGAGACGATGGATTGACGAGCTAACAAAACTTGCGTTATAGACTGGCATAAAAAGCCCTTAAAGTGACAGGAATGGAAGGACATATCTGAGACATTTGTCCTGTGTGTTTGTTATTAGACTACTGTGTTTGAATAAATAATATGAAAACTTCGTATATCTTACGGCTATGTATAACATGGTTTTAATACCACCTTTTAAAAGTTATTGTTAAAAAATCATAATTTATTATTTTCAAATAGCGCCTTCAACCTCTGATCACTATTTAAGATATTATGAAGTGGACAAATTTTCATGTGTTAAACAGATTAGAACACCCTTTTAGACAAGAGCTGCCTCAGAATTTTTTGTTAAACCTAAGTGTTTATAAGTCGCTACGAACGTTTTCTACGACAGCAACTATTATTTCAACATCATGTACTCCCTCTCTGAATGGCGAGATGCATCGATTATCCGAAAAGAGTTTGCAAAAAAAAAAAAAAAATAAATAAATAAATAAATAAATAAATAAATTCTTTGTATTTCTTTTTATTGTAACCTCAAACTAATACGCATAATCAGTTGGATTATCACATACATTGTAACTGTTAAAAGATAACTGTATTGTAATTTGGACATAACAGAGTTAAGGAAAAAAAATAAAATGATGGGGAGGTAATGGCTACTAAATTACCAATATTATGGACTATTATGTACTCCGGATATACGATAATAATATAACACTACGAAATAGCGTATGCGGCACCTCCAGTACGTATAAACTTTAAAACGAATTGTTATTTTTCTCCTTTCTATTATTGAAGATAATTGGATTGCTGGAAATTGAGTTGCATTAATGGGACAAGCTCAGAGTCTTTTGTAGAGTTATAAAAGATATAGTTGCTACGGATACAAAGAGAGTAATATTATTTACTAGCCACCTTTTTCAAATTGTTAGATTCGCACTTGTTTATATTTGTGTATAGTTGAACACCCTTGTCAATCCCTTATTTATATATTTTAGATATAGCGTATCACCTCCCGGTAGTCCTTATAACCTCCTCTAACGTCCTTTGCCTCACTGTTTTTGTTAATGTAATTGGTCCATACACACTTGATTGGAATTTAATTTGCTACCCATAGGGGTGGTGTCTAAACATCAAGGTTATAGTTTTACAAACCCGATATAGTGAAATCTTTGGTATTTAATGTGTGCTTAGTCTGACTACAGCATTTGTTGCGGTTCTCTGGTCAGTGTCAAATGAGTGTTAATACTCTATCCTCCAGATTCAAGCCCGTAAATCGAAACTGGGATTCTTTCCGGGATTATTTCCCATAGCCTAGTATATGTAAGTTTATTAACATCCTTCAGTGTGTAAATGGGTTATATGTAAAATCGGAAATGACTAATTGTTCACTATGCATGTCCTAGTGCTACGTATGTTTTGTCTTATCGAGGGTTAGCTGTAGTACACGGCAAGGGATTCAGCATAAGACGCTTCATTGTGGTGGATAACGGGGGATGGTCCTGGTAGTCTGTGCCACCCTAACAGTACCAACAAAACTCGGCCGAATCCCTGGTCAGGCCGGGAGGAACGAAGGGAAGAAGAATCACCTTTGTTTCTTTTTATTTTGATGTCGGCTACTACCCAGGTTGGAGGTAAGTCCCATGGTAGATAGATAAATATATAAATAGACAATACAAGTACATAACACATTTTGTTTAAGAATCTTTAAAAAGTGTCGTCTCCCCTAAGAAATGATTACTGCTCCCCCCCCCCCCCAAAAAAAAAAATGATAATAAACGATTACAATTTCTGGGATCATATTTGCACACAAAATAGAATATATGGAGAATTAAAGCCGATGTGCTGACAAGAATTCTATCAACAAAATGAATAACTTTGTTGGTAAAGATTCATCATAAAACATTTGATCAATCCCTCATTTTTATGGGCAATTAAATTTGTTTATTCAGTTAAAATACTCGTCCACTTTCATTTTAAAAGAGCCTAAAATATCATATACATAGCTGTAATATTCAAATTTGGAGCACTTGAACTTAACATAATCTTGATATTTGTTGTAAGTTTTTGAGGTACAAATTAATTTCTACTTTATTATCAGTTTTATTTGTTTTTAATATTGACCCATTTAATAAGAATTTTGAATTATTGCCTGTAGGTACACGAGACAAAAGAAGCAATTTTCTGGATATCTTCTCCTTTACCCCTTGTCATCAGAGGACATAGAAAAGAGGCATCCTTTGTCCAGCTCGTAAAGAAGGGATACAGGACTTGCATTTGGAGTTGTGCCGGGCTACATTCTGGATTTCTTTTATGAAGCTCAGTCTATGTTCAGGTGTTATTGTATAAAATTTTGAAAATTCTAGCAATAAACAGGGAACGAAAAACAATGGAATAATACATAGGTACTTATAATTTCAAGCATACAAATTATCTTCTGTTGGAAAATGTCGATTGTATCCAGCTGATGAAAATGTCAAACAGTGACTGGTTTGAAATATTCTCGTGTTTTGTATAGAGATGCATAATTGTATTTTTTTCTTCTTCTTCTTCTTCTTCTTCTTCTTCTTCTTCTTCTTCTTCTTCTTCTTCTTCTTCTTCTTCTTATTATTATTATTATTATTATTATTATTATTATTATTATTATTATTATTGTTGTTGTTGTTGTTGTTGTTGTTGTTGTGTGGGAAATGGATAGATGTTTTTATAAAACAAGAGAATTGTCTGGTAAAAGAAGCTCCCAACATAGAGAACATCAATCTAAAACTTTTAGATAGATATTTTACGTAAATCACAGGAACTCTTTTTCAGTTTAATAATCCTTTACAGTATAAGGGATAATTGAACTGATAAATACAACAAAATCCACATACAAACATCATGTATCAATCAAAGAACTCGTGTAATATGTTGTGTCTAAAGTACTAATATAGTAAATGCTATTTTCTGCTGAAAAAAAGGGACATAAATTTCACTGATTCAATCTCCTTATTAAAATTATCATTCCTCAATCAGCCTAAAACTGGAATAAAACTTCTAGAATATTATGTGGTATTGAGTCTTATGATAGAAAAGACAAGACTGTTAACTATATACTTAGTAATACGTAGAGGATGGTAAAATGTGGGAAGAATTGACTGCAACGGATGGACAGAATTATAAAAAATATCAAGCAACATGCACAACGAACAAACTGTACGACGGTGTCAGAGCATGGCATTTATATCAGGAATAACGAATTAAAAGCTTAAGATTTTGTCACACACACACGCACACACACCCAAAAATAAAAACAAAAAAAAAACAGAATTGGATTCTTTCTTCAGGATAAATTCGTCGCCGAAATTGGTAAAAGGTTTTCTCGATAATCATTTTTGTATTGTGCAATTGAAGAAGAAAGAGACCAACTGTGTTACTCAAAATTAAGTTTGTAATGAAAAATTACACCTAGAATTTAAAATGAGATCAAAGATTGGAATGTTGAGGAGCTACTGTCCTCGATCTACTTCCTAGCATACTTGGACTTTTGTTAGGGTTTAGGTTCATACCCCATAATTTACACCTTGGTCTAATTTTAACTGGATCTCCTTTAAAGTATTCAGTAAACATAGGTCTTCATTTAGATGATGGAACTAATGCAAAGAGAGTATCATCATCTGCATCTGTTTCAGGCTTGTTTTCTAGGTCAAAATAAATATCATGCGTTTATAATCTATGAAGTAAAGGACTGAGAACACTACCGTGAATAACAACAGACATTACATTCCTGTAGTTCCTGTGGTTCCCATTAACAAACAGTCTTTCCAATCTATTGCTTCATAACTAATAATGATTCTAAGAAAAGACCTACCTGCTACTATCTGTTCAGAGCTAAGATCACAGCTATCTTGACAAGGGTACTACTAATGTGTAAAAGCAAATAATTGGGTAGGAACTTTCTGTAAATATTTCTTCCGATATAGATTCTGAGCTACAAATAAGTCGTAATATGCTGACCTGTTGAAATTAGATGTTGCTGCTATTGTATTAAGCCTTGGAGAACTATTTCATGTAGGTGGTTCTTGCAGGAACTGCTCTTCACTGTATCTTAAAGGAATTTCCTTCATCGTCCTTAGGAGTAACAGAGATCTATAAAAATTTAAATCATGTCCATACTGTGGTTTTCCTATAATTTATTACAAAGAGTAGTTAATAGCAAATAAAGTGCGTAAAGGTCATTTCAAAAGATAAATAACTAGATTAGTTGTCGTATTTTCCAAAGTGCTGAATTATTTACATATTGTTCATCTGCCTTAGTGACGCATGATCCATCCCTTGATCTAGAAAGTTGAATTGGAAGAGATTGGATACGATGGAATATTATAACGATCAGAAAACAAACGCCTGGAAGATCTGCAAAAATTGCGCAGGAGCTGATGCGGTATCTTGAATACATTTCCATATTCATGAGCTGCAGACACAAACATCGATCTTCTGAATGAAGATAGATGATGCTGTATTGAAGAATATTTAACTAATCTCACAAATTGTTTAACACCTTTTGGATAAGGCGTTATCTATCTATCTATCTATCTATCTATCTATCTTGTCGATTATATAAATAACTAAATTTTCTTTACTATGAGACAAACAAATTCTCTTCTAAAAAACTTACTAGATCCACAATATCTGCATGTAACATTAAATACAGAAGCCAATTATTTTAGCATACTAAAAAAGAGCAATGCAAATAAAATGTGCATTATCAAAATATAAAAAACAGTTGAAATACTTCAACATATTGAAAGTTATTTCAATAGCATAATAAGAGCGCAAATTTGAATGTGAACTGTAGATATTTAATACTTACGCAAGATATTATTTCATGATCCTGATTGCATTGTATCACTATTGGGCGATACATATATATATTTATATATATATATATATATATATGTATATATATACATATATATATATATATATATATAATATATATATACCTATATATATATGAATATATATATATATATATATATGAAAATGTATATATATATATATATAAATATATATATATACATATATATATATATATAAATATATATATATATAATATATACACACATATATATATATATATACATATATATATATGAATATATATATATATATATATATATGTAAATGTATAAATATATATATATATATATATATTTATATATATACAGTATATATATATATATATATACTGTATATATATATATATATATATGCATATATATATATATGTTTATATATATATATATATATATATAAATATATATATATATATATATGCATATATATATATGTTTATATATATATATATATATATATACATATGAATATGTATGAAGACATGAGTGAAAAGGATATATGATGAACATTTATGTGTTATTCTATGGTTATAGTACCTTCAGCTAAAATTATCACTTACATATAATGCGTTAAACTAACTGAAGAAAATTTATTCTTAATAATCATTAGTTTCCTCATATTCTCCCCTCTTATGCAGATCATCACATGGCTCTTAAAACGAAAGAAAGATAAGATACTGAAATAACGAGTCCTTTCGGGCCTATTGCAATGTCCCAAAAATTCCTGGAAAATGATGCAAAGGGTTCTCGAGGAAACGATAAGACTGTCGACGTGAACTGCATTAGCCACTGGTGAGGGGGCGTTCGAAGATCATTGAAATTAGTAATATTTAGACGAAAAGCGTTCCATTTTAGCCTATCGGAAACGCCCATAAAGGCAATCTGCATGACAGGAGTTCGAGACCCGCTGAAGATCAATAGTTCCTAACAGTGTTTTTAGACTAACCATTTTTGTGAGACAAGGATGAGGTGTTCAGGGCCATTGCTTGGCCCCGGCTGGTATTAACTTGATGGACGGTGGCTGGGGTGCTGATGATATGCATATTTTATACGGTCAGTCTCAAGGACACGGCCCTATTCCTAACCCAAGCCTTTCCTTGCGACCTTTAACTCAGAGTTTCATGAAATATTTATTTGGAAATTACGCAAATCAGATGGTGTAACACTAATTAAAAAATTTTCAAGGCCGACGATAAATCAGTTTCTAGTAAAATTGAGGCATTGTTATATTTCAAAAATAGAAGTAGACTTTGGAAAGATGTAATCTGCACCCATCGATATGAAAGTAGCATTTAAAATACGGAATAACTGGACGAAGCTATTAAAAGTATATCCTGATACCATCTATATTTTATATGATAGTAAAAAATTACTATAATTTAAGGGATGGGGGAAACTTTTAATAAAGCCTCTGTCCAAGCTTGGTACCGTCATTCTAAATGATTATATGGGTATCAGAACTGATGGCTCCGGATTACGGCAGCGTTAATGTGAAGTCCAAAACCAATAAACTATTAATGTAACAGAGACGCAAAGTAAGAGTAAGACCATTTGCTATAAAGTATATGATGACTTTGAGAGCCTTGAAAATGACTGTTTGCATTTTTATGAATATATTGAAAGTAAGCTATAATAATTCATTAAGATGGTATCTGATAAATGATTCCCAGGTCAAATTTATTGCCTAAATGTTCTATATAAGATATCTAAACAAAGAAGTTTGTAGGCCAAAAAAAAGTATTGAAGAATAAGACAAATAAATCATCATAACAGATAACACCTGAATTGGACCTTATAAAATCAAATCATGAACACAGAATTCTCAAATAAAAGATATTACAGCTATCGAAAAATGAATACATTTATATTTCAATTCCCAAATATCATTCAGTTGCTGAAACTCCCCATAAAGTGAAAAAAATCAGACATTATCACAGTTTTCAGAAAAGTCTGCCTGTTCGAAATAAAAAAAAATGGTTGTGACTGAAATTGAAAATGATGTAAATAGAAGTTAAATACTTAGAAAAAAAATCACAATTGAACAGAAATACTGAGAATAAGCTGATCAGTGTTTTCGGACAGGGCTATGGTTGAAAATAATCTGGAACCCTTTAGAAAATGGAAATATGAAATGAAAATATGTAGCAAAGGAATGGGCCTCAGGATAGAGGTGATTACCGCATTATGCCCGGCTTTCAACACGCTCCTGGATGAATTTTGTGTATTGTAGGTGTGTGAAAC
>NC_090739.1:85336121-85363621 GCF_036898095.1 Palaemon carinicauda
GACCTAGCTATGCCAGCTACATGCCGGCTGAACTACTGTATATATTATACAGGTAGCCAGTATATCTGCATTATAGAATATACTGCAGATAGAAAACTACTATATAGTTTATACTAAGAGTTATTTCCAATATATTTTGGATATCCAACACAGGCATTTGCTGAGCCCAATCCTATATTGAATGAATATGATTTCTTCAATATCCTGATTAGAAATCAGTATTAGGATTACTCTACAATATTAAACACTTCAAGGCAGGAGTAATATACTCCTAACCCTTAAAGGGTGGACCCTTTTTCCTTGAGTCTCCCTGATCAGGAAACTCTATATTTTAATATAGTAGTAAGACTACAGCAAATAGGCTGTGTGGGATATACAAATATGTCTTTATTTTCCTAGTCCAGCTGGCTTCATGCTAGATGGACCATACTGTCATATGCTACCATGAAGGCAGCATAATGACTAGACTACAATACATGATGGACAGTAGCCAGTAAATTGCAATATAGACTTACTGCATTTAGAAAACTACAGTACCATGATACAGTAGTATTTTCTGACATACCTTGGGTACCCTTGTACGAGCATTTTCCTGGTACCGTTCATATATTGAATGAATAAGTTTTCTTCAATATTCTGATCGAGAATCAGTCATCCTGACCCTTTAGTATTAACACTATTTTGGGACAGTGATTTGATACTTCTCTACCCCTAGGGGTAAGAGTCCTTTTACTTGGAGTTACTCTATAGAGAAATCTCCATGTAGTTAATACTGAGGGGAGGCAACAGCATTTGCTCACAGGGGTACACAAGTAGGTATCACCTACTATCCCTTTATAGCTTACTATCCTAAGCTACTCTATTGTAAAGGACATTTGCATGTTGATTGTCAAGGAGATAATCCATTGTATACTCATTTGGTTTTCCTTTCTTTACTGGAGGAACACCAGATACCTTGTGCTACAGTCCTCTGCAAGGCCAAGAGTAAGTATTTTTACGGTCATAATACTTGCAGGTTTCATGGCCCCTGCAATATTATTTCCGGATCCCTATATTATTGGAACCCACAGGTTTGCTATATATGCCGGAAATTACTGTCCGAAGGTTTTGAAAATCCCAAGTCTACAGAGACTAGGGATACAGCTCAATATAAATTATGCAACTGGGTGAGAGGCTTTCAAAAGATTTCTCCGGGACCTTTCCTACCTAATGATGGGATGCGTAAGCTACTATTTCCGGAAGCAAGTGAGGAAACAGTAGTGCCTCAGGAGCTAACTACATCCCCTGATGGCCAGAAAACCTTTGGGATTAAGGACAAGAAATGCCCCAAGGTAGAAGAGGAAAATGCTGCGTCAGAATTTCCTCCGTCTGTGCTGGCTTTAGAGCTATCGATGTAAACATCTTCGTCTTCTACCCCTAATTTGGATAATGTGGTACAATTATGTATCCAGGTGAAGAATCAAATAGAGAGCTTTCGTAGACAAAACGAAAACCAGGAAGTAAAACGCAATATAGATCCTCGTAAAGTTTCTCTTGTCGCTTCCCAGGGGTCAGTCAAATGACCCATGAATCAAGACCTACCAACATGCTCCATAACCAATCCCTGGAGGTTCGCGGAGCAGATGCCGATTTCAAATGGCAATCTCTGCATCTCAGAGAAAATAGGTGCTGTTTCTTTGGACAAAATTCAATTTTGGCCAAGCTTTGATGGTTTCCCTAATTGTTGGGTTCGACTGAAGTACGAACCAAAGTCAAGAAAAGGAACGGAACCAAAGGAGGTCTTGATTCTCGACCATGATAAGGCACAGACTATCCTTTCAGGTAGTCTGAGAAAGGCGGGATATTCAGAGTCGAAGGTATTCTCACTGAATAACGGACACCCTTCCTTTTTTACTCCTACTTCACTCTCATTCCCCTTTATGGGGAAGGCATTTACTTCTGTTGCCAAAGCGGTAGAAGCGGGTAAACCATGTCCCACACTCGATGAGTGCAAGCCTTTGTCACCAGCTTTTCCCGGACAGGAAAAGGATTGGAAGGAAGTCCATTTGACATATTCAGTAGGAAAATTAGACAAGGACGTCGCAAGTCGACAATTCAAGGTATGTCTCCCTAAATTGTCTGAGTTGCTCTTGTGTAGTGAACCGGAGTCAAAGGAGAGACTTTCGACTTCCCTTTCTCTACAAAACTACATAGAGTTATGTTCAACCTTCGAGAGTACCCCAGACATACTCATGGTCATAGCCAAAATGCATATGGCTATCTTGGTGAAGGACCTTTACGCCTTTATGAAGGCTAGCAGAGCATGTAGAGAGTTTGTGTTCGCTGATGCAACAGTAAAACACGAAACAAGGAAGCTAATATCTTCCAACATGTGGGGTAAAGACCTCTTCTCACACGAGCTCACTAAAGAAGTAATTAAGAACGCCACCATGGAGAACATAGGTCTTCTCCAAAAATGGGGCATTCCTTCAAAGAGAAAATCTTCTGTGGTTGTGGGTCCCCAACCTAAAAAGAAGATCGGAAATGCTGGATATATCCGGGCTGCTCAACAACATCCCACTATTCCAGTGACCACGGTGCTACAGGCAGATGGTCAAAAGTCTAAGCCTATTGACTACTCGGAGCATAAAGACGCTTCGGCTAGGAAGAACTTTCCCTCAGGATCGCAGGACCTTCGATCCTTCGGTCCAAAGCCTATTCAAGATGAGCCATTGATGGGAAACAGAAATGTCCCTACCATCAGTTCCCTACCTTCTACAATTCAAAACCCTCCTGGGGGATTATACCTGAGAGCTATAGAGCATACAGGTAGTAAGAAAACTTTAGCTCATCGAATTCCAGGGAAGGCTGCTTCGTGTTCACGAGAAGGACTCAAGATATCAATGAGCCATTCTGAACTTGTCGCCACTCAACAAGTTCATAAAAAACAGCAAGTTCTGAATGTTAATCCTTCTGAACATATGGACCTTGTTCCAATTAGGGGTGTTCGTAGTCTTGTCAGACCTGAAAGGTGTCCTTCGGAACCTTCCAGTCAAATAAACCCCTTCCTCCTATATAGAATTCATGTTACAGAGAGTAACATTCATCCTAGGAAAGATACGTGCCGGACTCACAGTCCTAAGTATCTTCAAAGGATTGACGAACTTAGTCACGTCAAAGTCAAGCCTAGAAATAGTTCAGGTATTAATATACCTAATCAAGAGGCTGGAGTGGACAGCACCCGAAGTGTCCTGCCAATTTGCATTCAAAGAGATGACCTGGTTCCTGGGACATCACGGATGCAAGATAGGCTTCTAGAAGTCTCGACTTTCTCCAGCTCAGGGGTTTTGATGTTTTAAAAAACCATTGAAGCCCTCAGTCACATCAACTCTCCTCTCCTTTGGAAATATAAAAGGAGCTCGTGAGGTCTGTCAAGAGACTCAGGTACTCATTCAGAATTCCAAAATGCTAACAGGAAAAAGCGCTAAACTTTCCCCAGTTCGCTATAGTGACAGACCTGGTGCTAAGGGAAGATGCGTTAAGAGCTTGGAGAAAACACGCATCAAACATTTGAAGATATAAAAAAAGACTGAGATCGATCCCTCTTTAATCGCTTCTCTAAGAGAAATTAGAGCACAAAAGTCCCAAGACTCTGCTGGTCCTTTCATGGGTGGGGAAGCCCCCTCCACACAGATCAGACTCCCTACGACTGATCTGGGACACCGAAGCGATAATAAGACGTCACATTCGAACACCTCATTCAGTCTTGGTGAAGTTACCCATCCCTCTTTTAAAGGGACGGCAGCTACCAGCAGTTTATTTACAACTGATCCACGATGTGACGGTGGATACTCTATTTGGATACAAACCGATAGAGTTGGAATGGTCCATGAGCGCAGACATATTCCCTCCCAGATGGGAACAAGTCCCGGAACTGCAATTTGACCTCTTCATCATGAGCGTCTTCAAGAAACTACGTCGCTATATAGCCCCATACGAGGATCCTCTAGTGGGGCTGATAGACTAGATGAGGCTGGTCCTAGCTCTGACCCTAGGTATATTTCCGAAGATTCCGAAATTAACTGCCTTCGTTTTATCACAGAGAACCCAAACCCTTCATTTCATGATTTTCTCACTCTAGCGGTTAGAAAAAGGTTTGGGATCTCGAAAGGCAATATAGAATTCTTAGAATACAAGGCCAATTCAACTAGAAGACAATATGAGTCTTCCTGAAAAAAGTGGGTTGCGTTTGTCAAAGCAAAATGACCGAAAGAAATTTCAATGCACTTCTGTCTGTCCTTCTTTGTCCACCTTATTAGCCAAGGTCTGGCGGTCAATACGATAAATATGTGCAAGTCAGCCTTGACTAGGCCTCTCCTATATGCCTTTCAAGTGGATCTGGCGAATGAAATCTTTAACAAGATTCCGAAGGCATGTGCTAGGCTTAAGCCCGTGGTACCACCAAAGCCCATCTCTTGGTCTTTGGACAAGGTCTTACATTATGCCTCATCTGTGTACAATGAAGATTGTTCTCTTAAGGATCTAACCCAAAAGGTTATTTTTCTGTTCGTTATTGCCTCCGGGGCTAGAGTTAGTGAAATAGTGGCCCTATCCAGAGATGAGGGTCACATTCAGTTCACGGAAATGGGAGAACTGAATCTCTTTCCTGATCCATCCTTTCTCGCTAAAAACGAGCTACCCACGAAGAGGTGGGGTCCCTGGAGAATCTGCCCTCTGAAGGAAGATGTCTCTCTATGTCCTGTAGAGTGTCTAAAGGTCTATCTTCGTAGAACTTCAGACTTCAGGGGAGGACAGCTCTTTAAAGGAGAAACTTCTGAATCAAATTTATCCCTAAAACAACTAAGGGCGAAGCTCACCTATTTTATTCGTAGAGCGGATCCGGACAGTACTCCCGCAGGTCGTGATCCAAGAAAGATTGCTTCATCACTGAACTTCTTTCAGTATATGGACTTTTAGCGCCTTCGTTCATACACTGGATGGAAATCATCCAGAGTGTTTTACAAACACTATGCAAAACAAGTGCATGAACTGAAACACTTCGTAGTGGCGGCAGGTAGTGTATTAAAACCTGACTCCTAATTACTGTGGTAAACAGTTTATGGTTTGTGACCTCACATGTCCTTGCACATGTAACTGATGAGAATCATCCAGAGTGTTCTACATACACTATGCTAGACAAATCCATGATCTGAAGCAATATGTGGTGACGCCAGGTAGAATATTTAACCTCCTGCCGTCTAGTTCTACGATGAACAGCTAATTGACTGAGACTGTCAATTAAAGGGAGAAGAGGTCATCCCTCTTAAGGTGTGACCTCCTTTGATCATGTGTTGCCATGGTGACACTAGCTGTGTTCAAAATCCCAGGTGTGGAATTATACAGATAGCACTAGTGCCGGTGTACGAAGTACACAGTGCAGATAGAAGTAACCAGTACAGGAATTATGAAGAGAAATTGTTTTATAATTTTTCTTCAGTCTGAGAGTGGCACTCATCATTTCTTCCTTCAAGAAGGAAATATAGTCTCTGTACTTGTTACAAGTATAATCCCATTGTCATACTACATTCGTTTTACTGAACATCTTTTAGTCATTTATCAGTAATAAATGTCTATTAGAATGTAGTGCGTCCACCTTCACCAGACAATTTTATGTATACATGCCAGAGCTCTTCAACTTACCAAAGTAAGTATCCCTCATATATTTGTATGCATCAAATTATAGATATAAGAGACACTGATGTTATTTTAGCAGAATATACAACTATGAGACTATTTATATATTCAGTATGTACTTATGTTTGGTCATACTATGTATATTAACCTCAAGATCCCTTTTCGACTGTCTTGAATGACTCTTCCCTGAAGGAGGCAGGAAGCACTAACATTGGTTATGATTAGTGATGGTGACGAATAACGGTAATGTCCCTTGTCTCATGTGGTCCCCATGACCATAGAAAAGGTTGCTATAAGGTTAAGGCACTGATTAAAAATCCACAGATACACTAATGCTCTGGTATGCTTCCATCAGGACGACATGGCTTGAGCCCGAAAAACGGATTTTGAGCGAAGCGAAAATTCTATTTTTGGGTGAGATGGCCTTGTCGTTCTGATGAACCCACCCATCTCTTCTAAAAGAAAAGATCTTCACAGTATTCCTCTCGTGGTACTGTATCTGTAACACCACGCTCAATGCTACAAGGAATGTCCGCCATCGTGGGAATGGCGCTGTTGTATTCCCAATAGTATTACAAGAGCGGGGATAGCCTTTGGACGGCTCCCTTTTATTTTGTCCCATTCTCTTCGAAGCCAAAACGCTGTTTTGGGTGCAGATTGCTATGGAGGTGTGTCAAGAATGCGTCCGCTGATATTATGCGATATCCTTAGGAGAAATTCTAAGGATATTCGCGCCAGGAGTTAGAATTCTGGATACCTAAAGGTAAAATTCTCTTGGAATATCACTGTAGTACATATATCCCTTAGGAAGCTACTTTAAGGAACTTCCATCAGGATGACATGGCCATCTCACCCAAAAATAGATTTTTCGCTTCGCTCAAAATCCGTTATATATACATTTATATATATATTTGTGAAATATTTTATTGTTTTGTGTTCCTTTTCTCACTAGACTATCTTCCCTTTTGGGTCGCCTGTTCTTATAGCATCCTGCTTTCCCATCTAGGGTTGTAGCTTAGTATGTAAATAATAATAATAATAATTATAATAATAATAATAATAATAATAATAATAATAATAATAATAATAATAATAATAATATACTGTCATTCCTGTCTTCCATCACTTATGAGTTGTCCTTACTACATTGAAGACCAAAACCATAATAGTAACACATTTAAGGAGTTCCTTGAAGTCAAGGCACATGAGACCAAACGCTTTCATATTTTGGCTCAGTCAGTCACATTAAATTTTCTCTATAACTGAAACTTAATTTGGGAAGGTATAGCAATCTTTTCACACGTGTATCAATAATGCAAGAGATATCTAAATAGTATTGTTGCTACCGGTGGAATTTATTTGTTTTTTGAGATGATTAACGTAAAACTTTGTAAGCTTTTGCATGTAGGCTACAGAATGTTCCTGTTTGTCGTCGTGCTTTACACGTCTGTGTATATGGAAGAGAAGAGAGAGGGTGTTTGGTATGAATAATAAAGATAACGCCAAACATGTCCATTCATTACTGAAATAAATCAATAGATCCATAGCTATTAACTTTTGGTAATAGTTGTAAAAAATTCTATTTCATATAGTCTGCTGAAATCTCTATTTAAATACCAAATGACGTTTCATATCTATAAATAACTTTTATTTGTGACAGAGTGGAACGGTTGATGGTGCCATAGGGAGAGCAATATGAAATAACCCAAATAAAACTTTTACACGAGTGCTGGAGAAGTTAACATTTTTGAAAGCTCTGTTTTATATTAAATTTAATTTTTACAAGAATTCTTGCTGAAAAGATAACAAAAAATGTTAATTGGCTGTTATGAATGGTGAGGTATAATTTTATATCAAAGAAATGTGGTTTTGAGTGGTATCATTCGTCTAATATTATGTCATTATTTCCTAATCTGACACGACCAGCTTCCATTTTGAGCCCAATCTACTAACTGGCAGGGTAGGTCTAAATAAAATTTCGGACCACAAATCGTCAATTTTATTTTTTCCCTTTTCTTTTTTTTTGGCCACATCCCCAGACCTTGGGACAATGATATTTGCATTCCCCGCGACCAGGCAAAGAAGAGCATATAAACCATTGCTTCATTTTAAAGCTTTTGTTTTACGATTTTCTGTATTTTAGGGTTAAGGACAAATAGAATATTAAGAGATAAAATTATTCAGATCATAGCAAGTAATTATATATAGATAAGATTTAATCTCCTTTTTTTATGATTATGTTATATCTTTTTACTGATATATTTATTCGTTACATCTTACCATCTACGTGGAAAAAAAAGATCCTTGAGATTACCAAGTAGAGGAAATAGTTAAATAGATCCATTGGTTTTGATGTGTGTCTGATACTCTAAATTCCGATATGATCATTTCCTTGAAACTATTTTTTAGTATCAACTGATTCATATAGGGATAGTACTGAGAAAAAAACAAAGCGGCTATCATTGCTGCATTCTTCCTTCGGCTATTTTATTGGAGAATATCTAAATGTAGTAGGTTGAGCAGGGAAGTAGCTACCCGTTGAAATACTACCGCTAGAGAGTCATTGGTTCCTTTTGACTGCTCACAGAGTAGTACAGTGGATCCTAGTCACTGGTTACGGCTCAATTTCCATTTGCTTACACATACGCTTAATAGTCTGGCCTATTCTTTCCACATTCCCCTCTGCCCTCAAACACCTGACAACACTGAGATTACCAAACAGTTCTTCAATCAAGGGGTTAACTATTGCACTTTAATTGTTCTACTTTCCTCTTGGTAAGGGCACAAGAGACTCTTCAGCTATATCAAGCAGCTCTTCTAGAAAAAGGACACTCCAAAATCAAACCATTGTTCTCTAGTCTTGGACAGTGCCAGAGCCTCTGAACCATGGTCCTCCACTGCCTTGAGGTAGAGTTCTCTTGCTTAAGGGTACAATCGGGCACACTATTGTATGCTATTTCTCTTCCTCGTGTTATTTGAAGTTTTGATAGGTTATATACTAAAGATTTATTTCAATGCTGTCAATGTTCTTCAAATATTTCATTGTCATTGCTGAGTAGTTCTCTTGTAGTTCGTTTATTTCCTTATTTCCTTTCCTCGCTGGGCTATTTTCCCTATTAGAGCTCTTGGGCTTATAGCATCCTGCTTTTCCAATTAGGGCTGTAGCTCAGCAAATGATAATAATAATAATAATAATAATAATAATAATAATAACTCCCAAACAATAATGCTGACTCATGCAACTGTTTGATATACAGACTGGAGGTGTTTAGGGCCATTGCTTGGCCCCGGCTGGTATTAACTTGATGGACGGTGGCTGGGGCGCTGATGATATGTATACATTATACGGTCAGTCTCATGGACACGGCCCTATTCCTAACCCAAGCCTTTCCTTGCGACCTTTAACTCAGAGTTTCATGAAATATTTATTTGGAAATTACGCAAATCAGATGGTGTAACACTAATTAAAAAATTTTCAAGGCCGATGATGAATCAGTTTCTAGTAAAATTGGGGCATTGTTATATTTCAAAAATAGAAGTAGACTTTGGAAAGATATAATATGCACCCATCGATATGAAAGTAGCATTTAAAATACGGAATAACTGGACGAAGTTATTAAAAGTATATCCTGATACCATCTTTATTTTATATGATAGTAAAAAAATGACTATAATTTAAGGGATGGGGGAAACTGCAAATAAAGCCTCTGTCCAAGCTTGGTACCGTCATTCTAAATGCTTATATGGGTATCAGAACTGATGGATCCGGAATACGGCAGCGTTAATGTGAATTCCAAAACCAATAAACTATTAATGTAACACAGACGCAAAGTAAGAGTAAGATCATTTGCTATAAAGTATATGATGACTTTGAGAGCCTTGAAAAGGACTGTTTGCATTTTTATGAATATATTGAAAGTAAACTATAATAATTCATTAAGATGGTATCTGATAAATGATTCCTAGGTCAAATTTATTGCCTAAATGATCTATATAAGATATCTAAACAAAGAAGTTTGTAGGCCAAAAAAAAAGTATTGAAGAATAAGACAAATAAATCATCATAACAGATAACACCTGAATTGGACCTTATAAAATCAAATCATGAACACAGAATTTCTCAAATAAAATATATTACAGCTATCGAAAAATTAATACATTTATATTTCAATTCCCAAATATCATTCAGTTGCTGAAACTCCCCATAAAGTGAAAAAAAAATCCGACATTATCACAGTTTTCAGAAAAGTCTGCCTGTTCGAAATAAAAAAAATGGTTGTGATTGAAATTGAAAATGTTGTAAATAGAAGTTAAATACTTAGAAAAAAAAATCACAATTGAACAGAAATACTGAGAATAAGCTGATCAGTGTTTTCGGACAGGGCTATGGTTGAAAATAATCTGGAACCCTTTAGAAAATGGAAATATGAAATGAAAATATGTTGCAAAGGAATGGGACTCAGGATAGAGGTGATTATCGCATTATGCCTGGGTTTCAACACGCTCCTGGTTGAATTTTGTGTATTGTAGGTGTGTGAAACTGCTCTAAAAGATATTTGCTCAGGGAATCCACACAAAATTCCCTAAGAAAAACATGGATGTCATGTCCTTTCTCTGCAATCACAATTGCTTGGGAAAATACAAAACACATATAATGTGACGTAAATACCATTCCTGATGTTACAAATATAAATGAGAGAGTTTGCTGTTTTTTTTTTAAATGGAACGAATAGTAGGCAAATATAAGGAAATGCAAGGTTATGAAGGTAAGAAGAACCCCACAAAAAGATTAATTAGGATAAATGTTATTAGTAGCATATTAAAAGGGAATGTATGGAGAAGCTGATGTATTGCATGAAGGCACCCTGAGGGAACACCTTAACTTTATATCAGGTGAAGAAAAGAATGGTATATATATATATATATATATAATATATATATATATATATATATACATATATATATATATATATATATATAAACACACACACACAAACACACACACACACACACACACATATATATATATATATATATATATCTTATATGATATGGTTCCCGTTGTCTGGGAATTAGAAATATATTACCCTAATGGCTCGTGACTGTGAACCAAACATATACTATTATATATACTACGACTGGGAAGTAAATCAACCTATCGAATTCTAAACTCCCCTGTTTGTTTTCACATTAATACTGTTACGCTTTGAAATATTACTACACAAATTCAAGGACAGTTAAATAACTCATAGAGAGCATTATATAAAACACAGAATATACAGAGGTCTCTTATGTACACTCAAACTAAACTGGGTAATTACTCCTATGCATTTTTATGACTTACTGTGGGTCTTAACAGGATACAAGCAGAAATTGCTTATAAAAACTGGTGATTGGAATAATACCCTCCTTAAAAAATAGATATATATTATATAAATTACAACACTTTGAAAAGAATTTACATAACGAAATAAGTCACTGGGAAAAATTATATCTGAACAAAACATAGATTAGGACAGAAAATGTTACGATCTTTAATTATATAATTACTTGACTTGAACTATTCTATCAAAATATACCTTAGTCTAAGAAAAGAAATAATACAATGTAAAATATACAGAAGCTTTAAATTAAATCTGAGTAAAGCAATATTGAAGTTTGACACTTAATGAAAAATAGATAACCAGATCAAAATACAAATCTCTAATCCTCCTACAGGGCTAATTACAAAATTTTATACATTGCCAACACTCACCCTAATACAATGAATTCAAAATCACCGTTCCGTCTTACTTATATTTTTGTCAAACAATTTGCTTTGAGGCACAGAGTCAAGTAGGAGAGAACACACTAAATGTACTGAACACTTTCAAAAGCAATACAGTGGGTGGCGTTCGAGAGTGAGAGAGGTGAGGAGATGTGAATCTTAAGGCTGGTAATCTCTATCCAAGTAACCTGACCTAGGTGTCACCTTTTATGCAAAACCTAACTGCTATGTGAAACTTCCACGAGATTTAGGAAGCATTGGTCTGAGAAAAGGCATTAAAGTTGCCAAGTATTGCTCTCCCGTACATTGTACTCACGCCCCGCCAGACAGCTTTCTCATTCAGCTAGCTCTGCCCACCCTTTGTCCCCGGAATAAAAAAAAAAAAAAAAAAAATTAAGATCCTATCACCAGGCCTTTACAACGTTTCTAAAGCAAGTGGTCGAGAATTTTCCAAAGCACATCTTACTGAGCATTCTTTCACAAACATGACGCAATACCTCGAAGAATAGAAAAAAAAAAAAAAACATTATCAAGGGTCTTGTTATTATCTCTCACGAATCCCACAACAATAAAAAGTTCATGTAAGATTTTTGAAAAACATACGTGAAATAAAAGGTTAATTCTTAAAAATAATATAAATATATATATGTATATACATATATATATATATATATATATATATATATATATATATATATATTTATTATTTATTTATTTATATATATATATATATATATATATATATATATATATATATATATATATATATATATATATATATATATATATTTTTTTTTTTTTTGGGGGGGGGGGGGGGCTCAAGCCATGTCTTCCTGATGGAAGTTCCTATAGGGTAGCTTCCTAGGGTATATTACAACTACGGCGATATTCCCAGGGAATTTACCTTAAGGTACCCAGAATTTTAACTCCTGGAGCGAATATCCCTAATGAAAGGGATATCGCGACATATCAGAGGACGTATTCTTGACACGCCACATGGCAAAATGCACCCCAAACAGAGATAACACATCGAGGGGTCAATTGGCAAGAAACGAAAACGGGAAAGAAAAAGGGGGAGCCGCTCCCAAGGCTCCCTTTTCTCCAGTTTCGTAAGCGTGCCTGGCGCCAATCCTGGCGCCATCTGTATTCCTTATTGCGTAGCTTAACAACTCGGTGTTTTTTCCTGTGTTTCTCGCAAATCTTGGATTTATTCAGCTTTTCATGGCTTCTCCAACTTCGTCGGCTTCTGATAAGTTGAGTACCATTTCTTTTATGTATAAATGTAGGCTCTTGGTAAATTTTTAAGTGATTAATAGGATTTTTGGGCTCAAGCCATGTCGTCCTGATGGAAGTTCCTTAAAGGCAGCTTCCTAGGGTATATTACAACTATGGCGATATTCCCAGAGAATTTACCTTCAGGTACCCAGAATTCTAACTCCTGGAGCGAGTATCCCTAAAAAAGACCTTAGGGATATCGTAAATATCAGTGGACGTATTCTTGACACGCCTCATAGCAATCTATACCCCGAATAGAGTTAACACTTCGTAGGGGTAAAATGGCAAGAAAACGAAAACGATAAGAAAGGGGGGAGCCGTTCATAAGGCATCCCTCCTCCCCGTTTCGAAAGCGTGCCCTGCGCCGCTCACGGCGCCATCTGTATTCCTTTTTGCGTAGCTCTACGACTCGGTGTGTTTTTCCCTGTTTACTACCCAATCTTGGAATTTTCTCGTTTAATAATGCTTTCTCCAACTTCTTCTGCCTCGGATAAGTTGAGTATTATTTCTTTTATGTATAAATGTAGGCTCTTGGTTAAAATTAAAGTAATTAAAAGAGTTATCTTTGATACAAGAGCTGTTGCCTGCTGGAGGCATCATGGATGCTGTCGCTCGCTAGAATAGGATTTATTTGTTAGCAAGAGCGACGTTCCCAGCCCCCTTTGCGCTTAAATATTAGCTACTTAGCTTATTTAGGAATTCTGTTATGATGCGATAGTAGTGTGCCTGGCGAAATTTGCCAAGGCTACCAACACTAGTCTTCGTAGGCTAGTTGTTGGCCTATGTACTTCCTGCATGATAATTAGTCTTCCAAATGTGAATTTATTGCTTTAAGCGTTAGGCAACGTTATACATATAAGTCCTTTTCGAGTACCTTCCAAGATAGTATTGGTGTGAGTTTCGGTGAATTAGGTAATCGATTCTCTTAGTGCCTAGGCTAGGTTGTCTTAGGTCATTATAATTTTATCTGTTCCCCGTTTGCTCCCTTCTCTTCGGGGAAGGGGCAAACCCTTTCCCTCTGTTTAAGCCTTAGGCTTAACTCTAGTGGTTTATTTGAATTAATCTTCAAATATATCTATGCTGGAGTAGTACTGTACCTTCCCGTTCCAACTGTATTGGTTCAGAGGGGGACAGTACAACAGTGTTTAGTCTGAGCCCGGTTTGTCTGGCATGGGGCAGAGTCTCCCTTGCTGATTGACTCGGGCATTAAGGGTTACCCCCCTTAGTCCACC
Source organism: Palaemon carinicauda (assembly GCF_036898095.1). Taxonomy (NCBI): domain Eukaryota; kingdom Metazoa; phylum Arthropoda; class Malacostraca; order Decapoda; family Palaemonidae; genus Palaemon; species Palaemon carinicauda. Next base: position 85,350,069 of record NC_090739.1, read on the forward strand.
TTGTTGGGTTCCAGTAGTGATCCCTTTACTCGGTGACTCATCAGACTGTCCTATTGCCGTTCCGGTCTCGGGATATGTTCCCTTTTCTGGAAAGGCAATTCCTTCCTTGCCGTGGTTCGTGGGAGGCAGCCAGTAGTGCCGGCCTCCCTCTCGGGTCTTTCTCTAACTGAGATGAACTGTCTTAGTTGGGAATGACCCTTAACCAAGGTAAGGTTGGATAGGACCCTCTGTCCTTCCCTTCTCTTTTTCCGTTCCTTGTGTCAGTCGTCTGCATCCTTGCCTAGCCTAGGTTGGGATGAGGAACTGACGTGGTCTCCTGTCGGCCGGCAAAGTGTGCCGACCGGCAGAGACCATTACTTTGAGTGCTGCCCGGTCCTTTCTTGGTCCCTCCATCGCTGCCGTCTGAAGATTCAGTAGGCAGCGGTTAGGAAGCTTGACTTAGTGTCTCCCCTTCCTTTCGGCACTCTTTCGGGTGCCGGGCCCAGAGACTTATAGTCTCTTAACCCGGCACTCATTCTATTGTCTTAGTATGTGTTGTCCTTGCCGTCTGCCGGCCTACAGGCCGGCCGTCGGTGGGGAGGGGTGTTCTCCAGTTCTCTTGCTGTCGGTCGGCGTTGGGTGTATACCTTTGCCGGCCGGTCTCTTGCTCATCTGCCGGCCACTACAAGTGGGGCCGGCAGCCGAGCGCTGCCTAGTATGGGGGCCAGCCGGCAGGGTTTGTTTACTGCTGCCGGCCGGCCCGCGACACTGCCCAGTCAGCCGGCCACTAAGAATGATGGCCGGCAACGCAGTGCAAACCGGGTGGCTACGGTCCGGCAACCACTGCCGGCCGGTTCAGGCATGGGATCTGGAGTTCTCCCCAATAAAGGTGATCTGATGTTGTGTACTTGAGATCTACCTTTCGAAAACAAGGGGGGGGGGGTGCTGAGCGGCAATAGCCGGCTGGCACACCACCCTCAGGTACTGTATCAGTCCTCTCTTGGTGGTATATTCAACCAAGGGAGTTCATGATGTATTAGGTTACAACACTGTCTTTTCTATCTTACTTGTGTTACTGGTATAATCACCTGGTGTCGCCTTACAAGGATAAAAGATAATTCTTTTATTCCTGGCCAGAATGGTAATATGTTACCTTAGGTGTGAGCTACACCTAATTTCCTTTGGAAATACGTTCTCTGGTTATTCTAGTAAAGACTAACTATGTGACTTGGCTGGTGGGCTTCCACAGGTGTTTGTGTGGGTTTCACAAGTAGGTGTCTTTCCCTTATTCTTGTTGAATACTCATTTGTTACATGTGAATTAAAATTCACTTGATATTCATGGAAATTTTTCTTCTTTTACAGGAGGAGCATCCGAAGTGTGATAGTGTCTTCTGCAATGTCCGCAGTAAGAACTTTTGCGGACATGCCTCGTGTAGGAGGCACGCGGCTTGTGCAGCCTCCAATGATGACCATCGTTACTGGGATCCGCAGGTATGTGCTGTATGTACTAACCTGCTATCAGAGGCTTTTGAATCCCCTAGGTCGGCGGAGTCAAGAGATGCAGCGAGGGAGAGGCTTCGCGTATGGGTAAGGGGTTTTCAGAAAAACACCACTGGACCTTATCTTCCTAACGAGAAGATGAGGGCATACCTTTTTCCCAAGGCTTCCCCTGATGCTGTTGTTCCCCAGCCTCGGCCGGAGATCCCTCTGATCCAGATTCCAGTGGAGGAGGATGTCGCTGACGCCTTGCAGGACATCCAGTTGGACGACAAGATGTCCGACTTGTCCGATCGTGCGGAGCAGGATCTCCTCGCAGAGGGCGAGGAGCAGGATCGAGATCCTATTGCCGTGGAGGAAGAGGTTCCCGTATCATCAGACGTGCCGGTTCAGGTCCCTGAACCTATCCCCTCTACCTCGTCCGCTCTTCCAGCAGAGCTTGGACAGGCTCTCTCTTCCATCGTTGGGATGATCCAACAGATGCAGAGGGAGAATAATCAGAAGGCCGCTACTTTGGAGCTCCAGATGCAGAAGATCACAGCATCACGTGGACCTCCAAAGAAGCTCAACGTTAAGGACCTTCCTCTGTGCTCGGATGCCAACCCGTGGAGATATGCCGAGCACATGCCGATGACGATTGGGAAGATCGTCATGTCGGAGAAACTGGGTTCAGTTCCCCTTGAGGAGGTGGAATTCTGGCCCAGTAGAGGGGCCTACCCGGACTGCTATGTCCGTTTGAAGAAGGAGCCGGCTTCGAAGGAGGAGACGGAACCAAAGGAGGTGATTATCCTGGATCACTCCAAGGCTCAAGCCACTTTGACAGCTGCTTTAAAGGAGAGGGGGTTCTCAAACTCAAAGGTTGCCGCCTTGAGTAAGAAGCACCCCTCCTTTGTATCCTCCCCGGCTAGGGCCTTCCCCTTTATGCAAAAGGGGTTTGCGGCCGTCATCAAGGCGGTTGAAGCTGGCAAGCCGTGCCCGTCTTTGGAGGAATGTAAACCTCTATCGCTGGCATTGCCAATGGATAATAAGGACTGGAAGGAGGTGCACCTTACTTTCTCGGTTGGGAAGTTGGACGCCGACATTGCAGGACAGCAGTTCGGCGAAAACCTTCCCAAGTTGTCGGAATTCCTTCTACGAAGGGAATTGGACACAAAGGAGCGCCTGGCAGCCTCGATGTCTCTCCAGACCAACATGGAGACGATGGCTAGCGACCCCAAGATGCCAGAGATGTTCATGGTTATGGCCAAAATCCATCTGGCCACAGTAACCAAGGACCTCTATTGCTTTGTTAAAGCAAGGAGGGCCTGTAGGGAGTTTGTGTTCGCCTAGGCCACAGTGAGGCACGAACCCAAGAGGCTAATTTCATCCAACATCTGGGGTAAAGATCTCTTTCCCAAGGACGTGGTCAAAGAGATCGTGGACAAGGCAGCCACTGAGAACCGCAATCTTCTCCTGAAGTGGGGCCTGTCCCTTAAGAGGAAGTCTTCTCCGGATGAGGGCCCTCAGCCGAAAGGAAAGGCGAAGAAGTCAAGGTTTTCCTCCCGTCCAGCCAAGTCCTTCAAACAGCAAAGAAAACAGCAGCAACAGCCAGCTTTGCCTCCGGTTCCACAACTGGTAGCCCAGACCCCGACCACCTTCCAATGGGTTCCCCAAGCCATGTCATCAGCTTCCCCGGCATTCAATCCCGTGTTCGAGGGACAGTCGACCACGTTTCGTGCAAGGCCCAGAGGAGCAGCTAGAGGGTCATCAAGACGCCCCTCTAGGGGACGAGGATTCAGAGGTGGTCGCGGCCAGGGAGGCAAGACTGCAGGACAGTCAAAGTGAAGTGTCGCCGGTAGGTGGGAGACTTCAGTATTTCCGGGATCGCTGGACCTTCGATCCCTGGGCCCACAGCCTTCTCAAAAATGGACTGGGTTGGAGTTGGTACAGTACTCCGCCCCAGTGCCCTCAATTTTTCCAACACTCCACCCCCGTTTTGGAGGAGTACACCCAAGATCTGTTGGAGAAAAAGGTGATCAGGAGGGTAAAGTCCATCAAGTTCCAAGGGAGGCTGTTTTGTGTTCCCAAGAAAGACTCGGGGAAACTCAGAGTCATTCTGGACTTGTCACCACTCAACAAGTTCATAGTGAACCACAAGTTCAAGATGTTAACGTTACAACACATAAGGGCCTTACTGCCCAAGAGGGCATATACCGTCTCCATCGACTTGTCAGACGCATATTGGCACGTTCCAATAAGTCGTCGTCTCTCCCCCTACCTAGGATTCAAGCTACAACAAAAACTTTACGCTTTCAGGGCGATGCCCTTCGGACTAAACATAGCCCCAAGGATCTTTACGAAGCTTGCGAGCGCAGCTCTCAAACAGTTACGCCTAAAAGGGTTCCAGGTAGTAGCCTACCTGGACGATTGGTTGGTGTGGGCAGCATCCAGAGCAGAATGCTTGCAAGCTTCCCTACAAGTGATTCAGTTCCTGGAATATCTAGGCTTCATGATCAACAGAAAGAAGTCTCGTCTTTCTCCAGCTCAGAGGTTCCAGTGGTTGGGAATTCACTGGGATTTAGTGTCACACCGTCTTTCCATCCCGATGTCAAAGAGGAAGGAAATAGCAGGGTCTGTCAGGAGACTTCTAGGTTCCGAGAGGATATCAAGACGCGAACAAGAGAGGGTTTTGGGCTCTCTTCAGTTTGCATCAGTAACAGACCCAGTGCTAAGAGCACAGCTAAAAGATGCAGCGGGAGTATGGAGAACCTTTGCATCGAAAGAGCGAAGGGACTTGAAGAGACCGGTCCCACTTCGACTACGTTCTCTTCTCAGACCGTGGTCTCAAGCCAGTCGTCTAAAGAGGTCTCTACCTCTTCAGCCACCCCCCCCCGTCAGTGACAATCCACACAGACGCCTCAAAGGTAGGGTGGGGGGGTCACTCCCATCGGAAAAAAGTGCAAGGGATCTGGTCCAAGCTATTTGGGACCTTTCACATAAACTTTCTAGAAGCTATGGCAGTACTTCTTACCCTGAAGAAAGTATCCCCACGTCACTCGATCCACGTAAGGTTGGTACTGGACAGCGAGGTGGTTGTGAAATGTCTGAATCGGCGGGGATCAAGATCCCCACCTCTCAACCAGGTAATGTTAGCCATATTCCGACTGGCGGAGAAGAAGAAGTGGCACCTGTCAGCAGTTCACCTTCAAGGAGTCCGGAATGTGACCGCGGACGCTCTATCCAGGGTAACACCGATAGAGACAGAATGGTCCCTAGACGCAGGATCATTCTCTTTCATCTTGAGACAAGTCCCAGAACTGCAGATAGACCTCTTCGCGACGAAGGACAACAAGAAGCTGCCGAAATATGTGTCCCCATACGTGGACCCCTCGGCAGAAGCAATAGATGCGATGTCCCTCGATTGGAACAGATGGTCCAGGATCTACCTGTTTCCCCCTCACAATCTGATGTTGAGGGTCCTCAACAAACTGAGATCCTTCAAGGGAGTAGCAGCAATAGTGGCCCACAAGTGGCCGAACAGTGTATGGTTCCCTCTGGCTCTGGAACTACGACTGAGATTTCTACCACTCCCGGACCCAGTTCTGTCCCAGCAAGTCCAGAAGTCGACTGTCTTCGCTTCATTACAGAAAACCCGAACCCTGCAGCTCATGATTTTCTCTCCCTAGCGGTGAAGAAACGGTTCGGAATCTCGAAAGATAGTATCGACTTCCTGGAAGAATACAAGTGTAAGTCTACTAGGAGGCAGTACGAATCTGCATGGAAGAAATGGGTAGCCTTTGTCAAAGATAAGAACCCGCACGAGATCTCTACGGAGTTCTGCCTATCCTTCTTCATTCACCTCCACGGACAGGGGCTGGCGGCGAACACAATTTCTACATGTAAGTCAGCTCTAACAAGACCCATTCTATATGCCTTCCAGGTAGACCTCGCTAACGAGATGTTTAATAAGATCCCAAAGGCCTGTGCTAGGCTTAGACCATCAGCTCCTCCAAAGCCTATTTCATGGTCATTAGACAAAGTCCTTCATTTTGCCTCATTACTAGATAATGAGGAATGTGCGTTGAAGGACCTGACTCAAAAAGTGATCTTCCTTTTTGCCCTTGCTTCTGGGGCCAGAGTTAGTGAGATTGTGGCCCTCTCGAGAGAGGAGGGCCGAGTTCAGTTCCTGGATGGGGGAGAACTGAACCTGTTTCCGGACCCTACGTTTCTCGCTAAGAACGAGTTGCCCACCAACAGGTGGGGTCCCTGGAGAATCTGCCCTCTGAAAGAAGATGCATCTCTATGTCCCGTAGAATGCCTTAAGGTCTATCTTCGTAGAACTTCAGACTTCCATGGGGGCCAACTATTCAGAGGAGAAACATCGGGCTCGAATTTATCTTTAAATCAACTTAGGGCGAAAATTACATATTTTATTCGCAGAGCGGATCCTGACAGTTCACCCGCAGGTCATGATCCGAGGAAAGTTGCTTCATCATTAAACTTCTTTAACTTTATGGATTTTGAACACCTTCGTTCATACACTGGCTGGAAGTCTTCCAGGGTATTCTTTCGCCACTATGCTAAGCAAGTGGAGCAGCTAAAGAGGTCTGTGGTAGCAGTTGGTTGCGTCGTTAACCCTGCTGTTTAACTCTGCGAGGAACAGCGGAATCATTTGGGACTTGGATTCTTGGGTGAATAGTTAGTTATATATGTTGATATAACTGGTAGTGTAGGCTCTCAGAGCCCACAGTGACTGTTCCAACGTTATGGTGATGGTAACACAAGTACAGACAGGTGTGCCAAGCGTTTGCCAACGCTATTGTCAGCGAAGTAGTAACATGGACGTTAAGTTTGATACCGGGGTATGTGTAAGTGACACATATGTTTTCTTTCAGATAATCATTCATCCATGCACTACAGTACTTGTGAAAATTGTTGGTCATCCACCTAGCATATGTACATATTTATGGTGACCATGTCTATTTATTGTTTCTCAATAAACTTGTTCTCGGGAACCTTGCGTCTCCTTCACCTATATTTTTGATTTCATATTGTTTTTTGAGCATTTAGCCTATGTATATTAATCGGGGATATATATAATAGCCTATTCCTTAATGCAAAGCCTGGATTATACTGGTTTATACTTTCCTTAGCAATAAGGACTCCACCCCTCTCTGAGGATGGTGGTAGCAGCAAGTTTAATCCTACGCAGATATAACCTTTTGTCTAATTTTACTTCGACCAGGGTGCTGGTCGGGACTTTTCTTTTGGATACTGTAGTCCCGTAAGACTTCGCTTCATATAGAGTGAGACCACTATATGGTACTGGCTGGCGAGTGATTCATACATAGGTATATGTACTCTTCGTTCGTTTCTAGAGTCTAGTAGGACTCCTCCCTGTAGGGGGCAGGAAGCACTCTCATGGCTTATGATTAGTGAAAAGATGTATAACGGTAACATCTTAGGTCTGTCAGTCGAGTTGACTAAGAAACATTCTTGAGGAGTACGGCACGTATTGAGAATCCACAGATACAGTAATGCTCTGGTATACTTCCATCAGGACGACATGGCTTGAGCCCAAAAAACGGATTTTGAGCGAAGCGAAAAATCTATTTTTGGGTAAGATAGCCATGTCGTCCTGATGGACCCGCCCTGCTCCTTTTCAAAAATAAATAAGAGTGAAAAGGATAGTAGGACCCCTCCCTACATACAGTATCTGTAGCACCTCGTGTATCGCTACAAGGAATACAGATGGCGCCGTGAGCGGCGCAGGGCACGCTTTCGAAACGGGGAGGAGGGATGCCTTATGAACGGCTCCCCCCTTTCTTATCGTTTTCGTTTTCTTGCCATTTTACCCCTACGAAGTGTTAACTCTATTCGGGGTATAGATTGCTATGAGGCGTGTCAAGAATACGTCCACTGATATTTACGATATCCCTAAGGTCTTTTTTAGGGATACTCGCTCCAGGAGTTAGAATTCTGGGTACCTGAAGGTAAATTCTCTGGGAATATCGCCGTAGTTGTAATATACCCTAGGAAGCTGCCTTTAAGGAACTTCCATCAGGACGACATGGCTATCTTACCCAAAAATAGATTTTTCGCTTCGCTCAAAATCCGTTTAATCTTTGTTACAAGAGCCGTAGCCTACCGGAGGCGTCATGGACACTGTCGCTCGCTAGGTATGAGTTTTAGTTAGCCAGAGCGACATTCCCGGTTGTTTGCTTTAATAAATTTTAGCTATTTAGCGTTACATAGGATTTCCTTTCGTGCTTTAGTATTATTTTGGCGAAGTATTCGCCAACTCTGGCCTATGCTAGGCCATGTAGCCTAGTCGTTTGGTCCTAGTACTTTCTGCATGATTTTGGTTTTCCGAGTGTATTAAAATTTTATTGAAGCTTTAGGCTGTTTTTTATACATTTAAGATTATGTTGAATATTTCCAAGATAGTATACGAGTAAGTTTCGGTAATTTAGGTAATCGATTCTCTTGGTGCCTAAGCTAAGTTGCTTATGGTGCCTTAGTATACTTTCTCATACTCCCCGGTTGCTTTCTTTTCTTCGGAGAAGGTATGCAATCCCTTTCCCTCTGTTTAAGCCTTGGGCTTATCCCTAAGGGGTTTATCTGAATTAACTTTCGATAAAACTATACTGGGGTGTTACTGTACCTTCCTGTTCCAGTAAGTCTGGTGTCAGAGAGGGACAGAACAACAGAGTTTTTAGTCTGAGTCTGTGTTTGTCTGGCTTGGGGTAGAGTCTCCCTCGCTGACCTGACACAGACATAGGAGGCTTAGCCTCCTTAGGTCACTACCGAAGGTTTCTGTACGAGATGATTCCTTCTTTTGTGATCTAGCAGACTAGTCCTTGTTGCTGTTCTCGGTGGGAGGATAAGATCCTTTCCCTGGGAGTAGCAACACCTTCCTTGCTTTGGTTCTTTGGGAGCTGGCAAGTATTGCTGGCCTCCCTCCTTAGATCTCCCTTAGGCTAAGATGAGTTTCCTTGGCTGCGGGTGATCCTTCACTAAAGCAAGGTTGGTAGGACCCTCTTTTGTCCCTTCCCCCTCTATCTCCGTAATGGCCTAGCCATTACAGTACTGTACGTCATTCTACATCTGGACCTAGGATAGGTTAGGATGTGGAATTGACTCAGTCCTTTGCCGGCCGGCAGACTCTGCAAGGGTCTTCTGCTTGAGTGCTGCCCGGACCTCCCTTGGTCCCTCATCCATGCCTGCCTGTGAGTCAGACGGCATTGGTCAGGAAGCCTGAATAAGATTCTCCCCTTCCTTATATGCACTCTTTCGGATTGCCGGGCTTGGAGGTTGTTTACGCTCTTATCCCGGCATCCATTCTGTTTTTTTCTAGTGCTGTACCCGACCCGGCTGCCGGCCTACGAGGCCGGCAGCCGGGCAGTCGTAGTCCTCTGGTTCTTTTGCTGCTGGCTGGCATCGGTTGTTTACCTTTGCCGGCCGGCTAATGTCAGCCCTTGTCTGCCGGTCGCCAGGAGAGTGGCCGGCAGTCGGGTGCTACCTTGTGTAGCCGACATAGGCTGTTGCCGGCCGGCAAATACATTTGAACCAGCGTTCTGCCACCTTATAGCTGTTAAGTAGTATGCTTTAAAGCTAGTTATGGTGTGTGCCGGCCGGCAAGTGCCGGCCGGCACATAACCTTCTATACTGTACCAGTATTCTTCAGTATAACATATACTGTAAGAGGAAAACTATAGTATAAGTTTTGGTACAGCACTGTGTGTTCTAACACTTTTGTGTTGTCTTGCACAGCCCTTTGCTGTTGCCTTACAGATAAGAAAGTGAGTTCTTTCTTGTCTATGATCCAGGATTTTAAAATCATTGCTTAGGTGTGAGCTCCACCTGATTCCTCTGGAAACTTTTCATTGGTTATTCTAGAAGAGATTAACCATGCGATTTTATTATCTGGAAGGCTGCAACAATTGGTTGTGAAGGAAACACAAGTGTGTGTCTTTCCTTTCTGAATTGTTATGCTAAACTGTGCATATCCAGTGATACATAGTTCACTTGATACTCAAGGAAATTTCTTCTCTTTGCAGGAGGTACGTCCGAAGTGCGGAAGTGCTTTCTGCAACGTCCGCAGTAAGAACCTCTGCGGACATGGATTATGTAGGAGGCACGCAGCATGCGCTGTCTCCAAGGGTGATCTCCGGTATTGGGACCCCCAGGTATGTACCGTGTGCTCTAACCTGATTACTGAAGCTTTTGATTCCCCTAGGACAGCGGAATCAAGGGATATAGCAAGGGGGAGCTTCGCACCTGGGTAAGGGGCTTCCAGAAGAACACCTCTGGACCTTATCTTCCAAGTGAGAAGATGAGGGCTTACCTTTTCTCTAGGGCATCAGCTGATTCAGTGATTCCCCAGCCTCAAGAGGAGATCCCCCTAGTTCAGATCCAGGTGGATGCTGAAATGGCGGTCGCCGTGCAAGACATCCAGTTGGACGACAGGATGTCAGACGTGTCCGAGCGTCTGGAGGAAGACCTCCTGGCAGGAGGCCAGGATGAAAATCAAGCCCCAGACATCGTAGAGGAAGAAGCCAACGAGGTGTCGGCTGCTCCGGTTCTGATCCCTGAACCTATTCCCTCAACATCGTCCGCTCTCCCAGTAGAGCTGGGACAGGCCCTCTCCTCCATTGTTGGAATGATCCAACAAATGCAGAAGGAGAATATGGAGAAGGCGGCTGCAATGGAACTGCGGATGCAGAAGCTTGCAGCATCACGTGGGCCCCAGAAAAGGCTCAATGTGAAAGACCTTCCCTTGTGCTCAGATGCTAACCCGTGGAGATATGCTGAGCACATGCCGATGACGACTGGAAAGATCGTCATGTCGGATAAGCTGGGTTCAGTTCCCCTTGAGGAAGTGGAATTCTGGCCCAGCAAAGGGTCATATCCGGACTGTTATGTCCGGCTGAGGAAGGAACCAGCTTCAAAGGAGGAGACAGAGCCGAAGGAGGTCATAGTGATGGACCATGCTAAGGCTCAAGCTTTGCTTTCATCTTCGATGAAAGAGAGGGGCTTCACAAACTCAAAAGTTACTGCATTGAGTAAGAAGCTCCCTTCCTTTGTGTCCTCTCCTGCTAAACCCTTCCCCTTTTTGCAGAAAGGGTTTGCGGCTGTATTAAAAGCAGTCGAGGCTGGCAAGCCTTGCCCCTCCCTGGAGGAGTGTAAACCCTTGTCGCTGGCCCTACCCATGGACCACAAAGACTGGAAGGACGTCCATCTTACCTTCTCAGTCGGGAAGTTGGAGGCTGATATTGCCGGACGTCAGTTCGGTGAGAACCTCCCTAAGCTGTCTGACTTTCTTTTGCGGAGAGAGCTCGAGACAAAAGAAAGACTGGCTGCCTCAATGTCTCTTCAGACCACTCTTGAGACGATGGCAAGTGACCCCAAGGTCCATGAAATGTTCATGGTAGTGGCCAAGATTCATCTGGCCACAGTGACGAAGGATCTTTACAGCTTCGTCAGGGCGAGGAGAGCTTGTAGGGAGTTTGTGTTCACCTCGGCTACAGTGAGGCACAAGCCAAGGAAACTAATCTCCTCCAACATTTGGGGCAAAGACCTTTTCCCTAGCGAATTGGTCAAAGAAGTTGTGGATAAGGCAGCCACGGAGAATAGAAATCTTCTCCAAAAGTGGGGCCTGTCTATCAAGAGAAAGTCTTCCCCGGATGAGGGTCCCGAACCAAAGAGGAAGACTAAAAGGCCTAGGCTACCGTTTCGGCCAGCCAAGCCAGTTGAACAGTAACAGCAACAGCAGTTGCCGATGCCTTCAGTGCCCCAGATGGTGGCACAAACCCCGACCACTTTCCAGTGGGTACCCCAGGCTGTGTCGACGCAGTCCCCGGCATTCTACCCAACGTTCGAAGGGCAGTCAACTTCCTTTCGAACAAAGCCTAGAGGAGCAGCCAGAGGCTCGTCTAGGCGCCCCTCAAGGGGAAGGGGATTCAGGGGTGGTCGTGGTCAGGGAGGCAAGACCTCAGGACGGCAGTCCAAGTGAGATGATGCCGGTAGGAGGGAAACTTCAGAATTTTCGGGATCGGTGGACTTTCGATCCCTGGGCCCAGAGCCTACTCAAGAACGGACTGGGCTGGAGCTGGTACAGCACTCCACCCCCGTGCCCTCGGTTTTTCCAACACTCCACCCCCGTTGTGGAGGAGTACGTCTAAGAACTGTTGGAGAAAAAAGTGATCCGAAGGGTGAAGTCCATCAAATTCCAAGGGAGGCTGTTTTGTGTTCCCAAGAAAGACTCGGAAAAGCTCATAGTCATTCCGGACTTGTCGCCACTCAACAAGTTCATAGCGAATTGCAAGTTCAAGATGCTAACACTGCAACACATAAGGACCTTACTGCCCAAGAGGGCATATTCTGTCCCCATAGACTTGTCAGACGCCTATTGGTACGTTCCAATCAACCGTCGACTCTCCCCCTACCTAGGGTTCAAGCTACAACGAAGACTATACGCCTTCGGAGCCATGCCATTCGGGCTAAATATAGCCCCAAGGATCTTCACGAAGCTTGCGAGCGTAGCTCTCAAACAATTACGCCTAAAAGGAATTCAGGTAGTAGCCTACCTGGACGACTGGCTGGTGTAGGCAGCATCCGAGACAGAATGCTTGCAAGCTTCCAGTCAAGTGATCCAGTTCCTAGAGTATCTAGGTTTCAAGATCAACAGAAAAAAGTCTCGACTTTCTCCATCTCAAAAGTTCCAGTGGCTGGGAATCCACTGGGACCTAATGTCACACCGTTTCTCCATCCTGGCGAAGCAAAGGAAGGAGATGGCGGGTTCTGTTAAGAGACTTCTAGATTCCGAAAGGATATCAAGACGCGAACAGGAGAGGGTACTGGGTTCTCTCCAGTTTGCTTCGGTGACAGACCCAGTGCTAAGAGCACAGCTAAAGGATGCAACCGGAGTTTGGAGAAGTTATGCATCAAACGCGCGAAAAGATCTGAGAAGACCAGTTCCGTTTTGGCTACGTACTCTTCTCAGGCCTTGGTCCCAAGCCAGACATCTAAAGAAGTCGGTTCTTCTTCAGCCACCTCCCCCGTCAGTGACGATTCACTCAGACGCCTCGAAGGTGGGATGGGGAGGTCACTCTCATCGGGAAAATAGTCCAGGGGACTTGGTCCAAGCTATTCAAGTCCTTTTCACATAAACTTTCTAGAAGCTATGGCAGTGCTCCTTACCTTAAGGAAAGTCTCCCCGCGTCACTCGATCCACATAAGGTGGTGATGGACAGCGAGGTACTTGTGAGATGCTTGAATCGACAAGGATCAAGGTCACCTCCTCTCAACCAGGTGATGTTGGCCATCTTCCGATTGGCGGAAAAGAAGAAGTGGTACCTGTCGGCAGTTCACCTTCAAGGAGTCCGCAATGTGACAGCGGACGCTCTATCCAGGTTCACACCGATAGAGTCGGAATGGTCCCTAGACGCAGGATCATTCTCCTTCATCTTGAGTCAAGTCCCAGAACTGCAGATAGACTTCTTTGCGACGAAAGACAACAAGAAGTTGCCCCTCTACGTGTCCCCGTACGAGGACCCCTTAGCGGAAGCAGTGGACGCGATGTCCCTCGACTGGAACAGATGGTCCAGGATTTATCTGTTCCCTCCTCACAATCTTCTGTTGAGGGTCCTCAACAACTGAGATCCTTCAAGGGGGTAGCGGCAATAGTGGCCCTCAAGTGGTCGAACAGCGTGTGGTTCCCCCTGGCATTGGAACTACGGCTGAAGTTTCTACCGCTACCAGATCCAGTTCTGACCCAGCGAGTCCAAAAGTCTTTTGTCTGCGCTTCATTACAGAAAACCCGGACCCTGCAGCTCATGATTTTCTCTCCCTAGCGGTGAGAAAGTGTTTCGGGATTTCGGAAGCCAGCATAGACTTCCTAGAGGAAAATAAGTGCAAATCTATTAGAAGGCAATAAAGTTCTGAAAGCCTGCGCTAGGCTCAGACCTTCAGCACCTCCAAAGCCCATTTCATGGTCTTTTGACAAAGTTCTTCATTTTGCTTCTCTGTGGAGCAATGAGGAGGGTGCGTTAATGGATTTGACCCAAAAAGTTATTTTCCTATTTCCACTCGCGT
>NC_090739.1:85373621-85391121 GCF_036898095.1 Palaemon carinicauda
AACCCTTAAAGGGTGGACCCTTTTTCTTTGAGTCTCCCTGATCAGGAAACTCTATATTTTAATATAGTAGTAAGACTACAGCAAATAGGCTGTGTGGGATATACAAATATGTCTTTATTTTCCTAGTCCAGCTGGCTTCATGCTAGATGGACCATACTGTCATATGCTACTGTGAAGGCAGCATAATGACTAGACTACAATACATGATGGACAGTAGCCAGTAAATTGCAATATAGACTTACTGCATTTAGAAAACTACAGTACCATGATACAGTATTATTTTCTGACATAACTTGGGTACCCTTGTACGAGCATTTTCCTGGTACCGTTCATATATTGAATGAATAAGTTTTCTTCAATATTCTGATCGAGAATCAGTCATCCTGACCCTTTAGTATTAACATTATTTTGGGACAGTGATTTGATACTTCTCTACCCCTAGGGGTAAGAGTCCTTCTACTTGGAGTTACTCTATAGAGAAATCTCCATGTAGTTAATACTGAGGGGAGGCAACAGCATTTGCTCACAGGGGTACACAAGTAGGTATCTCCTACTATCCCTTTATAGCTTACTATCCTAAGCTACTCTATTGTAAAGGACATTTGCATGTTGATTGTCAAGGAGATAATCCATTGTATACTCATTTGGTTTTCCTTTCTTTACAGGAGGAACACCAGATACCTTGTGCTACAGTCCTCTGCAAGGCCAAGAGTAAGTATTTTTATGGTCATAATACTTGCAGGTTTCATGCCCCCTGCAATATTATTTCCGGATCCCTATATTATTTGAACCCACAGGTTTGCCATATAAGTCGGAAATTACTGTCCGAAGGTTTTGAAAATCCCAAGTCTACAGAGACTAGGGATACAGCTCAATATAAATTACGCAACTGGGTGAGAGGCTTTCAAAAGATTTCTCCGGGACCTTTCCTACCTAATGATGGGATGCGTAAGCTACTATTTCCGGAAGCAAGTGAGGAAACAGTAGTGGCTATGGAGCTAACTACATCCCCTGACGGCCAGAAAACCTTTGGGATTAAGGACAAGAAATGCCCCAAGGTAGAAGAGGAAAATGCTGCGTCAGAATTTCCTCCGTCTGTGCTGGCTTTAGAGCTATTGATGTAAACATCTACGTCTTCTACCCCTAATTTGGATAATGTGGTACAATTATGTATCCAGGTGAAGAATCAAATAGAGAGCTTTCGTAGACAAAACGAAAACCAGGAAGTAAAACGCAAGATAGATCCTCGTAAAGTTTCTCTTGTCGCTTCCCAGGGGTCAGTCAAATGACCCATGAATCAAGACCTACCAACATGCTCCATAACCAATCCCTGGAGGTTCGCGGAGCAGATGCCGATTTCAAATGGCAATCTCTGCATCTCAGAGAAAATAGGTGCTGTTTCTTTGGACAAAATTCAATTTTGGCCAAGCTTTGAAGGTTTCCCTAATTGTTGGGTTCGACTGAAGTACGAACCAAAGTCAAGAAAAGGAACGGAACCAAAGGAGGTCTTGATTCTCGACCATGATAAGGCACAGACTATCCTTTCAGGTAGTCTGAGAAAGGCGGGTTATTCAGAGTCGAAGGTATTCTCACTGAATAACGGACACCCTTCCTTTCTTACTCCTACTTCACTCTCATTCCCCTTTATGGGGAAGGCATTTACTTCTGTTGCCAAAGCGGTAGAGGCGGGTAAGCCATGTCCCACACTCGATGAGTGCAAGCCTTTGTCACCAGCTTTTCCCGGACAGGAAAAGGATTGGAAGGAAGTCCCTTTGACATATTCAGTAGGAAAATTAGACAAGGACGTCGCAAGTCGACAATTCAAGGTATGTCTCCCTAAATTGTCTGAGTTGCTCTTGTGTAGTGAACAGGAGTCAAAGGAGAGACTTGCGACTTCCCTTTCTCTACAAAACTACATAGAGTTATGTTCAACCTTCGAAAGTACCCCAGACATACTCATGGTCATAGCCAAAATGCAAATGGCTATCTTGGTGAAGGACCTTTACGCCTTTATGAAGGCTAGCAGAGCATGTAGAGAGTTTGTGTTCGCTGATGCAACAGTAAAACACGAAACAAGGAAGCTAATATCTTCCAATATGTGGGGTAAAGACCTCTTCCCACACGAGGTCACTAAAGAAGTAATTAAGAACGCCACCATGGAGAACATAGGTCTTCTCCAAAAATGGGGCATTCCTTCAAAGAGAAAATCTTCTGTGGTTGTGGGTCCCCAACCTAAAAAGAAGATCGGAAATGCTGGAAATATCCGGGCTGCTCAACAACATCTCACTATTCCAGTGACCACGGTGCTACAGGCAGATGGTCAAAAGTCTAAGCCTATTGACTACTCGGAGCATAAAGACGCTTCGTCTAGGAAGAACTTTCCCTCAGGATCGCAGGACCTTCGATCCTTCGGTCCAAAGCCTATTCAAGATGAGCCATTGATGGGAAACAGAAATGTCCCTACCATCAGTTCCTTACCTTCTACAATTCAAAACCCTCCTGGGGGATTATACCTGAGAGCTATAGAGCATACAGGTAGTAAGAAAACTTTAGCTCATCGAGTTCCAGGGAAGGCTGCTTCGTGTTCACGAGAAGGACTCAAGATATCAATGAGCCATTCTGAACTTGTCGCCACTCAACAAGTTCATAAAAAACAGCAAGTTCTGAATGTTAATCCTTCTGAACATATGGACCTTGTTCCAATTAGGGGTGTTCGTAGTCTTGTCAGACCTGAAAGGTGTCCTTCGGAACCTTCCAGTCAACTAACCCCCTTCCTCCTATATAGAATTCATGTTACAGGGAGTAACATTCATCCTAAGGAAGATACTGTACATGTCGGACTCACAGTCTTAAGTATCTTCAAAGGATTGACGAACTTAGTCACGTCAAATTCAAGCCTAGAAATAGTTCAGGTAATAATATACCTGATCAAGAGGCTGGAGTGGGCAGCACCCGAAGTGTCTGGCCAATGTGCATTTAAAGAGATGACCCGGTTCCTGGGACATCACGGATGCAAGATAAGCTTCTAGAAGTCTCAACTTTCTCCAGCTCAGGGTTTTCGATGTTTAAAAAACCATCGAAGCCCTCAGTCACATCAACTCTCCTCTCCTTTGGAAATATAAAAGGAGCTCGTGAGGTCTGTCAAGAGACTCAGGTATTCATTCAGAATTCCAAAATGCCAACAGGAAAAAGCGCTAAACTTTCCCCAGTTCGCTATAGTGACAGACCTGGTGCTAAGGGAAGATGCGTTAAGAGCTTAGAGAAAACACGCATCAAACACTTGAAGATATAAAAAAGACTGAGATCGATCCCTCTTTAATCGCTTCTCTAACAGAAATTAGAACACAAAAGTCCCAAGACTCTGCTGGTCCTTTCATGGGTGGGGAAGCCCCCTCCACACAGATCAGACTCCCTACGACTGATCTGGGACACCGAAGCGATAATAAGACGTCACATTCGAACGTCTCATTCAGTCTTGGTGAAGTTACCCATCCCTCTTTTAAAGGGACGGCAGCTACCAGCAGTTTATTTACAACTGATCCACGATGTGACGGTAGATACTCTATTTGGATACAAACCGATAGAGTTGGAATGGTCCATGAGCGCAGACATATTCCCTCCCAGATGGGAACAAGTCCCGGAACTGCAATTTGACCTCTTTATCATGAGCGTCTTCAAGAAACTACGTCGCTATATAGCCCCATACGAGGATCCTCTAGTGGGGCTGATAGACTAGATGAGGCTGGTCCTAGCTCTGACCCTAGGTATATTTCCGAAGATTCCGAAATTAACTGCCTTCGTTTTATCACAGAGAACCCAAACCCTTCATTTCATGATTTTCTCACTCTAGCGGTTAGAAAAAGGTTTGGGATCTCGAAAGGCAATATAGAATTCTTAGAAGAATACAAGGCCAATTCAACTAGAAGACAATATGAGTCTTCCTGAAAAAAGTGGGTTGCGTTTGTCAAAGTAAAAGGACCGAAAGAAATTTCAATGCAATTCTGTCTGTCCTTCTTTGTCCACCTTCATAGCCAAGGTGTGGCGGCCAATACGATAAATATGTGCAAGTCAGCCTTGACTAGGCCTCTCCTATATGCCTTTCAAGTGGATCTGGCAAATGAAATCTTTAACAAGATTCCGAAGGCATGTGCTAGGCTTAAGCCCGTGGTACCACCAAAGCCCATCTCTTGGTCTTTGAACAAGGTCTTACATTATGCCTCATCTGTGTACAATGAAGATTGTTCTCTTAAGGATCTAACCCAAAAGGTTATTTTTCTGTTCGCTATTGCCTCCGGGGCTAGAGTTAGTGAAATAGTGGCCCTATCCAGACATTATGGTCACATTCAGTTCACGGAAATGGGAGAACTGAATCTCTTTCCTGATCCATCCTTTCTCGCTAAAAACGAGCTACCTACGAAGAGGTGGGGTCCCTGGAGAATCTGCCCTCTGAAGGAAGATGTCTCTCTATGTCCTGTAGAGTGTCTAAAGGTCTATCTTCGTAGAACTTCAGACTTCAGGGGAGGACAGCTTTTTAAAGGAGAAACTTCTGAATCAAATTTATCCCTAAAACAACTAAGGGCGAAGCTCACCTACTTTATTCGTAGAGCGTATCCGGACAGTACTCCCGCAGGTCATGATCCGAGAAAGATTGCTTCATCACTGAACTTCTTTCAGTATATGGACTTTGAGCGCCTTCGTTCATACACTGGATGGAAATCATCCAGAGTGTTTTACAAACACTATGCAAAACAAGTGCATGAACTGAAACACTTCGTAGTGGCGGCAGGTAGTGTATTAAAACCTGACTCCTAATTACTGTGGTAAACAGTTTATGGTTTGTGACCTCACATGTCCTTGCACATGTAATGGATGAGAATCATCCAGAGTGTTCTACATACACTATGCTAGACAAATCCATGATCTGAAGCAATATGTGGTGACGCCAGGTAGAATATTTAACCTCCTGCCGTCTAGTTCTACGATGAACAGCTAATTGACTGAGACTGTCAATTAAAGGGAGAAGAGGTCATCCCTCTTAGGGTGTGACTTCCTTTGATCATGTGTTGCCATGGTGACACTAGCTGTGTTCAAAATCCCTGGTGTGGAATTATACAGATAACACTAGTGCCGGTGTACGAAGTACACAGTGCAGATAGAAGTAACCAGTACAGGAATTATGAAGAGAAATTGTTTTATAATTTTTCTTCAGTCTGAGAGTGGCACTCATCATTTCTTCCTTCAAGAAGGAAATATAGTCTCTGTACTTGTTACAAGTATAATCCCATTGTCATACTACATTCGTTTTACTGAACATCTTTTAGTCATTTATCAGTAATAAATGTCTATTAGAATGTAGTGCGTCCACCTTCACCAGACAATTTTATGTATACATGCCAGAGCTCTTCAACTTACCAAAGTAAGTATCCCTCATATATTTTTATGCATCAAATTATAGATATAAGAGACACTGATGTTATTTTAGCAAAATATACAACTATGAGACTATTTATATATTCAGTATGTACTTATGTTTGGTCATACTATGTATGTTAACCTCAAGATCCCTTTTCTACTGTCTAGAATGACTCTTCCCTGAAGGAGGCAGGAAGCACTAACATTGGTTATGATTAGTGATGGTGACGAATAACGGTAACGTCCCTTGTCTCATGTGGTCCCCATGACCATAGAAAAGGTTGCTATAAGGTTAAGGCACAGATACACTAATGCTCTGGTATGCTTCCATCAGGACGACATGGCTTGAGCCCAAAACACGGATTTTGAGCGAAGCGAAAAATCTATTTTTGGGTGAGATGGCCATGTCGTCCTGATGAACCCACCCTTCATTCTAAAAGAAAAGATCTTCACAGTATTCCTCTCGTGGTACTGTATCTGTAACACCACGCTCAATGCTACAAGGAATGTCCGCCATTGTGGGAATGGCGCTGTTGTATTCCCAATAGTATTACAAGAGCGGGGATAGCCTTTGGACGGCTCCCTTTTATTTTGTCACATTCTCCTCGAAGCCAAAACGCTGTTTTGGGTGCAGATTGCTATGGAGGTGTGTCAAGAATGCGTCCGCTGATATTATACGATATCCTTAGGAGAAATTTTAAGGATATTCATGCCAGGAGTTAGAATTCTGGATACCTAAAGATAAAATTCTCTTGGAATATCACTGTAGTACATATATCACTTAGAAAGCTACTTTAAGGAACTTCCATCAGGACGACGTGGCCATCTCACCCAAAAATAGATTTTTCGCTTCGCTCAAAATCCGTTATATATACATTTATATATATATTTGTGAAATATTTTATTGTTTTGTGTTCCTTTTCTCACTAGACTATCTTCCCTTTTGGGTCGCCTGTTCTTATAGCATCCTGCTTTCCCATCTAGGGTTGTAGCTTAGTATGTAAATAATAATAATAATAATAATAATAATAATAATAATAATAATAATAATAATAATAATAATAATAATAATAATAATATACTGTCATTCCTGTCTTCCATCACTTATGAGTTGTCCTTACTACATTGAAGACCAAAACCATAATAGTAACACATTTAAGGAGTTCCTTGAAGTCAAGGCACATGAGACCAAACGCTTTCATATTTTGGCTCAGTCAGTCACATTAAATTTTCTCTATAACTGAAACTTAATTTGGGAAGGTATAGCAATCTTTTCACACGTGTATCAATGATGCAAGAGATATCTAAATAGTATTGTTGCTAACGGTGGAATTTATTTGTTTTTTGAGATGATTAACGTAAAACTTTGTAAGCTTTTGCATGTACAGTATGTTCGTGTTTGTCGTCGTGCTTTACACGTCTGTGTATATGGAAGAGAAGAGAGAGGGTGTTTGGTATGAATAATAAAGATAACGCCAAACATGTCCATTCATTACTGAAATAAATCAATAGATCCATAGCTATTAACTTTTGGTAATAGTTGTAAAAAAATTCAATTTTATATAGTCTGCTGAAATCTCTATTTAAATACCAAATGGCGTTTCATATCTATAAATAACTTTTATTTGTGACAGAGTGGAACGGTTGATGGTGCCATAGGGAGAGCAATATGAAATAACCCAAATAAAACTTTTACACGAGTGCTGGAGAAGTTAACATTTTTGAAAGCTCTGTTTTATATTAAATTTAAATTTTACAAGAATTCTTGCTGAAAAGATAACAAAAAATGTTAATTGGCTGTTATGAATGGTGAGGTATAATTTTATATCAAAGAAATGTGGTTTTGAGTGGTATCATTCGTCTAATATTATGTCATTATTTCCTAATCTGACACGACCAGCTTCCATTTTGAGCCCAATCTACTAACTGGCAGGGTAGGTCTAAATAAAATTTCGGACCACAAATCGTCAATTTTATTTTTTCCCTTTTCTTTTTTTTTGGCAACATCCCCAGACCTTGGGACAATGATATTTGCATTCCCCCCGACCAGGCAAAGAAGAGCATATAAACCATTGCTTCATTTTAAAGCTTTTGTTTTACGATTTTCTGTATTTTAGGGTTACGGACAAATAGAATATTAAAAGATAAAATTATTCAGATCATAGCAAGTAATTATATATAGATAAGATTTAATCTCCTTTTTTTATGATTATGTTATATCTTTTTACTGATATATTTATTCGTTACATCTTACCATCTACGTGGAAAAAAAAATCCTTGAGATTACCTAGTAGAGGAAATAGTTAAATAGATCCATTGGTTTTGATGTGTGTCTGATACTCTAAATTCCGATATGATCATTTCCTTGAAACTATTTTTTAGTATCAACTGATTCATATAGGGATAGTACTGAGAGAAAAACAGAGCGGCTATCATTGCTGCATTCTTCCTTCAGCTATTTTATTGGAGAATATCTAAATGTAGTAGGTTGAGCAGGGAAGTAGCTACCCGTTGAAATACCAACGCTAGAGAGTCATTGGTTCCTTTTGACTGCTCACAGAGTAGTACAGTGGATCCTAGTCACTGGTTACGGCTCAAGTTCCATTTGCTTACACATACACTTAATAGTCTGGCCTATTTTTTCCCCATTCTCCTCTGTCCTCAAACACCTGACAACACTGAGATTACCAAACAGTTCTTCAATCAAGGGGTTAACTACTGCACTGTAATTGTTCTACTTTCCTCTTGGTAAGGGCACAAGAGACTCTTCAGCTATATCAAGCAGCTCTTCTAGAAAAAGGACACTCCAAAATCAAACCATTGTTCTCTAGTCTTGGACAGTGCCAGAGCCTCTGTACCATGGTCCTCCACTGCCTTGAGGTAGAGTTCTCTTGCTTAAGGGTACACTCGGGCACACTATTCTATGCTATTTCTCTTCTTCGTGTTATTTGAAGTTTTGATAGGTTATATACTAAATATTTATTTCAATGCTGTCAATGTTCTTCAAATATTTCATTGTCATTGCTGAGTAGTTCTCTTGTAGTTCGTTTATTTCCTTATTTCCTTTCCTCGCTGGGCTATTTTCCCTATTAGAGCTCTTGGGCTTATAGCATCCTGCTTTTCCAATTAGGGCTGTAGCTCAGCAAATAATAATAATAATAATAATAATAATAATAATAATAATAATAATAATAATAATATTAATAACTCCCATACAATAATGCTGACCCATGCAACTGTTTGATATACAGACTGGAGAATCACTACCAGCAAATCCGGCACACCATGTGTGTCTCATTTTTTTTTTTTTTCAGAGTAAAACAAGCTCCTTCTCGGACTTTCTTCCCTGTCTTCCCTCTTTTATGTAGCATGTGCAAAGTTTAGAACCTATACATTTCTTACCCATCTCTTCTTCAAATGTTCTTAGCAAATTCTTCTCTAAAGCTTTTCTCTTTCAATTCAATAAAATTTTCTGGAATACCTTTGTTTCAGATCTCGAATACCTCTCCTCCTTCAAAATTAGCAATTCGATATTTTAGAATAAAAAACTCATGAAACTACGAGGGATTATGACCATGTCAATTTCAGGGGCTTTACCATCTCCCATTATTTTGTAGCGTACCATATGCTTTGTAACACCTACAATTATTACTTCACTAGTTCTACCTATGTTCTATTGTATAGACCCCAAATTTAATGAAAATTAATTCTTATGATTATCATTTTTTTCTGCCCTGATCTCTTTTATTGGATTTTTGTTCAGGAATGCCTCTGTCTCCGTCAAACTCTTCTTCTCATTCCTCGTAAATGTTCACAGGCAACTACAATACCTGTCTCTTGCTTCCCTCTTCAGAATTTCTGTTAACTAAATTGAACATAAATCAACCAATCTCAATTTCTTTTGAAATCCCTTTAAACATATATACCAGCCCATGTGTAGGTGTTTCACCATTCCACAGCTCATTTCCTTAGTTCTATCTTGCATGGCTGTGTGAAAACCACTCCTTGCTGCCCCATTGACTAAAATTCCACAATCTTTCACTAACCCTAACTTCTCCCAATCTTTTTATGAACTCGAAATAAAACATTTACCGAAGTAAATATTCTTATTTAACAAGAACATATATATCTCAAAGAGTAAAATGAATAAGGAAACCCACAACGAACTGACAATATTAATGGCAAACTTCAGTCAGCAGGGGATTCAAGATTCCCTCTCTTTGAATATTTTGCTTAGATGCTAGGAAGCATAACGAGATGTACATAAGAGTATAAATCTACAAATGAATAATATCACTAATATCTATAGGATTTTCATGCAAAATATATTAATCACATGATCAATAGAGAAACCTTTTGATGAATTTTTTGATGTTATTATGGAAGTCTGTGGAAATTAATATCAAAGCTAGGCGTTGTTATTATCAATCATGTTCAACTTAAAAATGGAACTAGGTCCTTAGATTTGGCCTTATAAAGATTGCTATTCCGGCTTCATTTATTTGGAATAGCTCGTATATTCTAAATAAAGATAAGTCTAAGAGTCCTTTTATATCACCACATTACACCTTCTGGTGGAACGTTCTCTGAAAATTAAATACTGACTTGTCTTTTGTATTAATAAACAAACGATCCAAATAAAACTTTCTACCGCCTCTTCAGATAAACTTTAAATCCAAACACATGCTTTAAATAGTTTCTCATTATATCTTGCTGGTTTCATTTCTTTTGTATCACAACCATTCATCCAACTAATTTCCACAGACAATTCTTGACTATTTCCTCGGTAGGTAGAAATATCTTCTACTTTCCATTATCTTATTTTTGTTTGCCTTTAGCCCAATATTCATATTCTTTCTTCCAATTAACATTAAATATTATCACCAATTATAGCAACCAAGCAAACTCCTCTCCTGAAGTATATAATCTTGTAGGCATTTTTCTTTTCAATTATGATCAGTATTCCCACAATCAATCCCCTTTCAAAATTTGGGTTTATATGACCCTCAGTTCTCGAACTGACTAACGATTCGGTCTTTCATTAAGTCACCTACTTTTCCATTCAGATTCCCAAAACATTTATCACTCATCTTACCCATATTTGAATCACTTCAAGTAACTATCACTAGATTTTTCTTGTAATATTACGTTCACACTTTTCAAAACAAATGTTTCTGTAAATCATAATAACTAGAATAATGAATTGAATAACTTTTGGTAATATATATGTTAAAGAATATCCCCATAATAATCTTCAGTGTCTATATGAAAGAGAGATATAATTGGCCTCTTCAACCATTATGTTTTTTCAATGGTTATCAAGGTCTTCGAATTTTATTTTAAGTAGAAAGGGAAAGAGATGAATTTCTCAAATTATTTACCTACAACCTCGTTCAACGCAAAATTATCTTTTTTTGTTTAGAACAGAGCTTTTATCTCCGCTGTTACTTTTCAAAGGCCCATCCATTTCCCTCTGGAAAAGAAGATGAGTTTTTCCGCAGTCAAAACGAGAAAACTCTCTCTCTCTCTATCTCTCTCTCTCTCTCTCTCTCTCTCTCTCTCTCTCTCTCTCTCTCTCTCTCTCTCTCTCTCTCTCTCTCTCTCAAAGCACTGGTAACCTAATCAGGCCACACAGTAAAGGATAAAATTCATGCACTTCCGCAAATCCAGTCTGCCTCAATCAACCTAATCCATGAATTCTGTAGTTTACGGTGAGTCAACCGTTGTGGGTCGTAGTTGAGCCGGAGAAAGAGAGAGAGAATGGTGAGGGAAGGGTCTCACTGAAAACCCACCTTTGATGTGTGTGTCTATCTGCTTATTTGAGCCTACTAATGCTTTGTCCCAGTAAGAGTTGTCTATAAACGAACTTTATTTTCATACTCAATGTGGATATGAAACAGTACATGTCCTCAGCTTTCGAACTCACGATTCGTTAAACGATTCTTTTGACTTGAATTGTTATGACCATTGTAATAGATGTTATTGCTGTTGTGTTTCAATAATGTGTGTCCATTTTTTCCATATTGATACATGATTTGAGCAAACCGTAATGCTTAATCTGATGATTACTAGGAAACATTTCTTAACAGCTGCTAAAGACTAATTTGTTTAGAAACCATGATTGATGTCTTTTCACGTGCAAGTCATTACTGAAATATAACACCAAAAATAAATTTTCTGAAGACGATGCAATACCTGGCGGTTTTTCCGACTGCAAAAAGGAAGCAGAAAAACCGATGGATGAATGATTGAGTAAGGATAAGGTCAAACAGGGTAAGCAACCAGTTCCGAGTAATTGGATTTTACTTCACTTTTATTTAAAGTGCTATTAAAAGTAGTTATTGTAAAGTATTGGTTTAGATATATCCTTAGTATGGCTGTTTTAGCAGAATGTGTCTGTATACAGTGGAAGTCTAGAAAAAAAAAAAAAAAACTTATAAAGCAGTAAAAGATAGGTACTCATAGATTCACAATTCCACCGATACTCGTGGGATTCGTTTGTCAGAGGTCTCTGGTGTTACCATGACAAAATATATAAAAAATTGTTATATCTAAGGAAATGGGCGGAGACTCGCTCGACCTCAGTGAACTCTTAAAAATAATACAAATCGAGTTGCTATATTTCATATTGCCATGATGGGGTATCATTCCCATCTCGAGTATTCCTACAATTGTATGATACACACACACACAAACACACACATGTATATATATATATATATATATATATATATATATATATATATATATATATATATATATATATATATATATATATATATATATATATATATATGTGTGTGTGTGTGTGTGTGTGTGTTTGTGTGTGTGTGTGTGTGTGTGTGTGTGTGTATGCTATTACGACTAGTGAATTATGTAAATTCCCGAGCTCCAAAACTCCCCTCTTTTAATTTACATTATTTGATACACGAGAAAAAAGCTCGGAGCTCTGAAAATAATGTGCAACTACTTCACAATAATATATTCGAACACTGAATATCTAAAGGTCTCTACTTCACGCTAAAATAAAAACTGGGTGATCACTCTACATTTAACTTAAACTATTCTTAAATCAATTTATTACTTTCGTTCTTAGTCAGGGCATACAGAAAAGCACTTGTAAATAAATATTGGTGATCGAAATAATACACAATTACAAAAATAAATATAGTCGATAAAGAAATAACAATTGGAAGTTAACACCATAATTAAATCACTTGAAATATTAAATCTCAACTAAACCTTAGACAAAGACAAAAAGAAAGACACTTAAAAAAATATACAATCATTTGTTTCACTAAAAAAATAATTTGTCAAAATACCTAATTTTAACATTTAATGAACATATAACACATTAAATCTTTTAGAAAGTAAGTCCGAATTACACTCACATATACTTAACGGTTACTCCTACGTCCTTAGATTCATACATGGTTACCGAAACCAATAAATTTTATATCATACCACCACTCACAAATACATGGCACTTCTATGTACGTTGGGGAGGAGATACGTAGTGGCTGAATAGATGCTGGAGAGGACTGTCGGACAATGGCTATTCTGAGGGATAGGATTCATCTCTCTGTTTCCTATGCATTACTAGGTCCTTATATGTTAACTTAATTCACTCTAGAAATTTCTAGTAAATCATTTTCACAGCAAGGGGGCATGTTTCTAATGGCATAAGGTTGCCAACTTAGCAAAATAATGAAGTGGTACTATCGTTGTTTTACGAGGTAACTCTCTCAACTAACTCCGCCCATATCCTCTTGTAACATTAAAAAAGATTAAACTTTAGTCTAGATCCATCATGCTCTTCCAACCATATGGAAGCATGATGCAATCCCTGGCGTTTGTCATACAGCATACGTTTTAAAGAGCTTGAATAAGACTTTGTAACAAATTCTTGAAAATAACGTAAATTTACATCTATGGAATTGAATTGAAATACAATTACAGGAGTGATAACAGTTTTATATAATCTAGATACATTACTTAATCCTGTGTGAGTGGAACTCCTCTTATGATTTGGTTTGATTATACATCTCTTCAATACATAAATAAAATATTTGAATAAAATATTCTATTCTCATAAAGACCAGCTTCGAAAGATAGCTCCGCCTCCAAAAAATTATTATTTATTCCGGGCCTGAATCCACTGATTCAGCCCAAGATAAATAATCTGCAACCACATTATCTCTACCAGATATATGTTTTACGTAATACAAAATGGTTGCAAGCATAATGACCATCTAGTTAACCTATGGTTATTATTTTTCCTCTTTTTATTCTGTGGTCGATTTACATAAACTTCAAATTCATTTTCACTGTGATTAGCAATAGCAGTTCCTTTTCAACTGTCGAGCAGGCTTGTTGATGCATCTTCCGCTTCAACAACATAGAACTGACTGGGTGAAGAATTCCTTCCTTGCCTTCTGCCGATAGGACAGCTGCAATACTATTGTCTGATGCATCCACTTTAATAAGGAATTTCTTGTTTAAATCCGGCGCTTACAGTATCGGTTTCAAAGTTAATATGACCCCTAACCTGTTAAAGGATTCCTGGCACTCGCTGGTAATTATAAAGTTCTTCTTAAGGCTTCTCAAATAGGTGAAGGGAGCAACTACAGCTGAAAATTTCTGGCAAATCCGTCTATAGAATCCTGCCATGGCTTAAAATTGTTGTGATTGCTTCCTCGTTGTGGGGGAGTGAAGTTTTCCCTATTCCTTCGACGTTAGCGGGTACGAGGACAATTTGTCCTCTTCCGACTTCAAATACTAAGTACCGTATTGTTGCCTTTCCAAATTCCCTCCTCTCCAGGTTAATATTCAGATGTGCTGTTCACAGCTTTTGAAACACCTTCACCAGGATTTGGAGATTTTCTTCTCAGGTCAATGCATATATTACAATATCGTCAAGATATACACCTACTCATTCAATCAATCCAAGAACATTATCCGTCATTCATTGAAAGGTAACGGGTGCGTTCATTATACCAAATGGTATGAGTATGAGTTGATAAAACCCAAATGAGGTTTTAAAAGCTGATAATAATTTTGTGTTGTCGTCCAAAACAATTTAATAATAGCCTTTTAACAAATCAATCTTAGAGAGGAACCTTGCTTGTCTAATGTTGTCGAGTAGTTGGTCTATGAGTGCCTATGGATTATTGTTGGCCACACTGATCGAATTAAAATTTTGATAGTCGGTACACATCCTGAAAGATCAATCGGATGTTTTCATGAGCAAGCATGGAAAACTGTAGGTACTAGAGCTTTGTTCAGCTAATTCATTTTGTAACAAATAGTCCACTTGTTTTCTTATGACATCTCGATGATATGGCGACAGTCAATAAGCGCATTGTTTGAACGGTCTTTCCGTAGTTTTGAGGTGTATCACATGCCCCATGAAGTTTGTTCGTTTCAGGACGCCCAAGAAAATTTCTGGGAAAGTTTTAATCAATCTGCTTAATTCCTCCTGCTGCTCCTTGTTCAAATGAGTATATTTCTTTTCCAAGTTCCTAATGATGAACAAATTATTCCCTTTGCTTAAAGCCCCTACCTCATATCTGTCGTCAACTTCCATGGATGGAAGGGCTTGCGCCATGCACACCTATGAAGCTTCAGTCTCGTTTTTGTTCAAGCACGGATTTAATAAGTTAATATGTACCTTCCATAGGATTTTACTTCTTCCTGGGGTTTCGATAACATAGGTCCGGTCACTGATCTTCTCCAAAATCTAGAATGGTGCTGGGAAACCGTTGGTGAGAGGGAATCTCCTATTCGGTAAATAGACCAACACTTGTCGTCCTACCGCAAACTGTCTGTCCTTACTTTTCATGTCAAAGCATTTCTTTATTTTTCCTCAAATTCTTGACATATTCTCAATCCATTTCCCTGTGATCTTTCAATTTCTCTGTCAACTTTAATCAGTTCTCTTACTTCTCATCCGAACACAATTTCATTTCAGGCCACATCTCATGCTTTCTTGATAAGTATTGGGTAACCATAAATAAAAGTGAAGATAGTCCGATGTCCCATTCATTTCCTGTTTAGTTGCAGTTCTTGAGTAACATACTCTTTATGGTTTAAAGAAATTTATTTAATGCAACTTGGGTCTCAAGTGATAAGCAGTAGACAATTGTTTCACATCCAACAGTTTCATCACGTCCTCAAACATTTTCACGTGAAATTTGTTCCTTGGTCACCCTGAACGATTTCTGGAATACCAAATTTAGTTAAAAAGTCTAATAACTTCTCAGCAATTACTTTGGTACTTATGTTCCTGACAGGTATGGCTTCTGGGTATCTTGTCATTGGACACATCAAAGTTAACATATACCTGTGGCCTTTCTTCGTTCTCGGTAACGATCCCACAATCTCTCTCATTACCTTGCTTAACAGTTTTGGTACTTGAATGAGGTGTAAGGGAGTTATCTTGATGTACTCATTAAGCATTCCAGCAATCTAACAAACGTGACATGCACGGCTAAACTGGCTCACATCCTTATGCATACCAGGCCAGAAAAAGTTTTTCATAATTTTCTCCATCGTCAATCTTATTCTCATGTGTCCTGTCTCTTGCGCTACGGTGATCACCCGTCTTCTCAGTGCGGCGGGAATTAATATCTGATGGTATATACCCCATTCGGCATTCCCACGGATATTATTAGGTCTATGCTTCCTCATAAATATCCCATCCTTGAGGTAATAAAAGGTAGGAGACTGCTGCACCTCAATCTCATCCACCTCAGGGTATACTAATTCTGTTAATGTTGCATTATTCCGTTGCAATCCTATCAATCTTTTCCGACTCACTTGTCCTACTTGTAACACTGAGTCTTCTATTTCATCCAAGTCCATCACTTCTTTGTCCTCCTGTTCATTTGTCTGTCGTTCCTCTTCTCTCGGGCTCTCTTGGAAGCTCTCCTCTTGGTAATATCATGGAAAATGTCTTATTCCATAAACAAATCTTCCAAGTTCAACGTTTCTTTGGTTTTTCTGTATTTTTCTGCAATCACTTTCTTCTTCATACTCCTAGTCGTCACACAACTAGGAAAAAGTTATGGGTAGTCCTTTTCGAGTTCAGTCGTAAGACTATACTTCAGTGGTTTCTCCGTTACAATGGGACAGGGCACAAACAGCGCTCCACTAACCTCAATTCAAAGTAGGACTTCTCCGCCTCCTTTATTGCAAAATCAGTATGACCTTTCACCAACTCGTATGGAAGTTTCAAACGGCAAATAGGAGTAACTTCCTCACTTGCTATTCCCTTCGGGTGTACTCCTCGTGACATGCTGCTATGGTTACAACACGTGTAGCTCAATATCTTGACCGGGATCTGATCGCTCCTATCCAGAGCGGCTGACATACCTTCATTAATATACGATTTAAAACTATCCTTGTTGTTTGGGGTTGTCCTGTAAGTCGAGTAAATGTTAGTTAGTTTATTTTCCTCGTCGACCTTTCCCGTTTGATTCTTTGTCTTCGTATCCGGTGGAGCTAAATTATCCTTAATCCCTTGGGCATCTGCTTTTGGTTGGTTCGACCAACATTACTTACTGATATGGCTCTTTTTGCTACAACTATAACAGACAATATTAATCTTCTGCTCGTCTTTCACAATACCTGAAGGAGGATGATTTGGCGATTGTTGTTATGGTACTATCTCATTCTGCTTCGGAATAGCACCAGTGTTACTTCTGCTGTAACTATTGAACTTCTTCCCATAGTTACTACTAAACTGGTTTCATGTTTTGGCAAATACTTAACACTTGGTCGGAACGACGGTTGAAATTTCATAACTGAGGAGGGTTCAGGATAGATAATATAATCTTCACTCAGCGAAGCGGCTCTATCAAGTTTCTTCACATATCTATCTGTCTGAAGTACATTCGAATATGTTCAGAAATTCCACATAACCATTGTTCCAGCACTATCAGTTCCTCTAAATCAGCCATCTCTTTCACTTGGTAGCCTCTATCCATCTCTTAAAACATTGCCGTTCCTTATAAGCGTAATCCAAGAAAGCAATTTTCTCCTCCCTTCGCAGATTTCCAAATCTTTCATTATAGTACTCAGGGGTCAT
>NC_090739.1:85396121-85451121 GCF_036898095.1 Palaemon carinicauda
TCTAAGATTTTTCTACCAATCCCTTTATATATATATATATATATATGTATATATATACATATATATATATATACATATATATACATATTCGTTTATATATATATATATATATGCATATTCATATATATATGTATATATATATATATATATAGAATATATATATATATATATATACACATATATATATATATGTATATATATATATATAATATATTTGTATATATATATATATATATATAAATTATATATATATATATATATTTATATATATATATATATATATATATTGCCTTGGTCTAAGATTTCTTTACCAATCCCTTTATTATGTGTTTCACTTAGGGCCATATTATCCTATATATTCCATCAATTACTTCTCGACTTGCTCTAATTTTTCAAACTAATTCATAGTTCTAACATTCCAACTAGCAATGTTCAGTTATTATTTAGTTTTTATAAACCAGGAGATTCTTAGCACACCACTACAACAGGGACTGGGGGCGCATCTGTCAAAATCTTTTTATTATTATTATTATTATTATTATTGTTATTATTATTATTATTATTATCATCAGCCCAGCTAAAACCCTTGTTGGAAAAGCAAGATGCTATAAGTCCAAGGGCTCCACCAGGGAAATACATCCCAGTGAGGAAATGAAGTAAGGAAAAAAATAAATGACATGAGAAGAAATTAATAAAATATTTAAAAAACCCGTAACAACATCAAAACAGATATATCAGCTATATGTCTATAAAAAGACTTATGTAAACCTGTTCAACATAATAGTTGCTGCAACTTTGAAATTCTGAAGTTATAATCATGCAACAACTTGGTCACAGCTGAAATAAAACTTCTAGAATACTATGTAGTATTCAACCTCACGATGGAAAAAGCCTGAGTATTAGAATTTACTGCATACCTAGTATTACGAATAGGATGGAACTGTCAACGAAGATCTGAATGTAAAGGATGGTAAGAATTATGAAAAACCTTATGCAATATTCATAATGACCTTTATGAACAACGGTGCCTAATATTAATATATAGATCAGGAATAAGGAATTTAATAGTCTGTAAGTTCCTGTCGAAAAAAATTAAGATAAAAATCCGCTGCTGAAGACCAGACAGAATAATGCTTGAAACTAGGTAGAATGAAAAAATGAAAACACTTCTCCAGATTAAATTGTTAAGCGAAAATCCTAAAAGACTCTCCCAATAAGCCATATTTTGTGTGTGTACAATTGAAGAAGACACAGACCTAATGTATTCCTTGAAAGGAAATTTCCTGTCAAGAATTACACCTAGAATTTCAGGAGTCATACAAAGTTAAAGAAACATTATCAATGCTGAAATCCGGATGTTGAGGAGCCACTGTCCTTGACTTACTTACAATCATACTTTGAGGTTTATTAAGATTCAACTTCATACCCTATAATTTGCACCATGCACTAATTATAGCTATATGTCTATTAATGGATTCAGCAACCCCACATCTACCTTCCGGGGATGGAATTGATGTAAAGAGAGTAGCATCAACTGTATATGCAAAAAGCTTGTTTTCTATGACAAACCACATGTCATGTGTATATAGTTTGAAAAGTAATGGGCCCTGTGAAACACCGGATATCACATTCCTATACTCACTATGGTGCTCATCAACATCATCTCTGCGATCTATTACTTAAAAACACAATAACAATGATAAGAAACGACCCACCTACTCCCAACTGTTTGAGTTTGAAAGCAATGGCTTCATGATTAACATGGTTAAGGGAGCACTAAAATCAAGGCCATAAGAAATTCCTGACCACAAGCAATGGCTTTCTATACAACATTGGAGATTGTAATAAGGGCATCTCATGCTGCAAGGCCTTTACGAAAAACAATTACAAACTTTTGAGCAGAAGATTACCTTCAGCAAACCTTTCAGACGTTTTGTCAGAAGACGTTAAAAATATGGGAGTTATGGAAATCGGCCAGTAATGCATTGGATTTTAGCTACCACAAACTCATTTATATATTGGAATAAGATTATCATATCTCCAACAAGTGCTAAAAGCTCCTCTTCTTGCTAACTTGCACAAAATAACAGATAACTTTGGAGCTAAGAAAGCTGCAATCATTATTAAAAACAAAGGAAAAATACCATTTGGGTCTACACCTCCATAAGCATCAAGGTCCATCAACAGAGCTTTAATTTCACAAGATCGAAAAGCTGAACTAGTTTGTTTAGCTTTAGGAAAAAAAGAATGACGAAGTTCAAGTTTCTCATTACTCAGTTTACTGTCAAACATGTCAGCCAAAATGGGTTGCCTTTTCTTTTGGATTGTGAATGACCGAGCCTATTGGTTTAAGTAACGGAGGAACTGTTGCATCTACCCAATTATGCTCTTTGGTTGTACCAGAAAGGGTTTCAATTATGGTTAGATTGTATTCTTTTTTCAGATGAAGCATAAACTCTCTGAGCAAAAGCTCTAAGCTGAGTATAGATATTCCAGGTGAAATCTGATTTGCTACTCTTCCAAAGATGATAGGACTCTGTTTCTCCAATTAAGGACGTCTAAAATCATCTTTCCATTGACTTACCAAAGCCATAGATTCACCAATGGAAAGCCAGTTCCTTGTGATGCGCCATCCCTATGTAACTAAGGCAAGTTACCCCTGCCGGGCCATACTGATTCCAGTGAGATCATTCACCAGGAATTAAGAGTAAAAGCCGCAAAGACATCTTGTCTATCGCCTTAAACTCAATCCCCCAACTTGCTTTAGCCACCAGTGGCTTCATCGAGATTTGGCGGGCCATATATATATATATATATATATGTATATATATATATATATATAAATATATATACATATATATATATATATATATATATGTATATATATATATATATATATAAATATAAATATACATATATATATATATATATATGTACATATATGTATATACACATATATATATATATTTATATATATATATATATATTATATTTATATATATATATATATATGTATATATATATATATATATATACATATATATATTATATATATATACATATATATATATATATATGTATATATATATGTATATATATATATATGTATATATATATATATGTATATATATATATATATATACATAATATATATATATATACATATAATATATATATATATATATAAATACACATATATATATATATATATATATAATTAATTGTGTATATATATATATATATGTATAAACAATTATATATATATATATATTATATGTGTGTGTGTGTGTGTGTGTGTGGGTGCTTGTTGTGCATTCGTATTATATAGTCGATATATCAAATGATATCACAGTATGCACTCGCTTTGTAATATTTTAAGGGTTCACTGAAATTGAACAAGGCTTGCCCATTTCCAAAGAAGTAGCAAGTAATGCAGCCTTTTATTTGTTTTGTCCTTGATTCTCTAGAGCCCTCAGTTGAATGATTCCCTTTTTTTTTTGTTACTAATTGTAAACTGTATATTTTACTATTGCATGAGTATTTATCTGTAAAGAGTTCCATTTTTCAGGATATACAATAGAGCTGCTTCAAAACTGTAGAAATGAATATTCATTCATTGAGATTGCATTCCTTGGAGTTGGAAATCTACATGCATTACTCGATATGTCTGTATGGTAAAATAAAAAAAAATCTCACATATTCACTTATATGCAATGCAAGCAAATAATTCTTACAAGAGAGAGAGAGAGAGAGAGAGAGAGAGAGAGAGAGAGAGAGAGAGAGAGAGTACATATTTTAATTTTTTCCCATACTCGACCGACCTGCACCGTTTAACTTCTGTTCCCTAACTTTCATTATGTGAAATACATTGCTTATAATAAAGAGCAGTATTTGTTTGGTTAGGATTTACAACAATACCTTTACTTACGTTGGTTCGACATACGTCAGCTCCGACTTCATACTCAAGTATAAAATACAAAAATAAAACTCTATTACTCCGTTTTATAAACCCTTATTATTATTATTATTATTATTATTATTATTATTATTATTATTATTATTATTATTATTATTATCATTATTATCTTTAATAGGTAATCTACAACCTTCGTTGTAAAATCAGGATGCTACAAGGCCAAGAGCTTCAACAAGAAATATAAGCAAGTGAGAAGAGGAAATAAGAATATGAATAAACTATTGAGATGTAATGAACAATTAAAATAAAATATTTCAGGATCAATAACAACATTAATACAGATCTTTCACATAAAAACTATAAAGAGCGATTCACCACAGCCTGTTCAACATCATAATGATTGCTGCAAGTTTGAAGTTTTGAAGTTCTACCAATTCAACTACCAAATTAGGAGGATCATTCCACAACGTGGTCACAGCTAAATTAAACTTGCAGAATACTGTGTAATATCAAGCTCGTGGTGAAGGCCTGACTATTAGAATTAACTGAATAACTAGTATTACGAAAAGGTAAAACGATAGTAGGTTTTAGATGCTATTTTTGTGTTAAGTACGTGTATAGGAAACATATAAGTAAGCTCATAGGGTGA
Organism: Palaemon carinicauda; assembly: GCF_036898095.1. Lineage (NCBI taxonomy): Eukaryota > Metazoa > Arthropoda > Malacostraca > Decapoda > Palaemonidae > Palaemon > Palaemon carinicauda. The sequence continues at coordinate 85,400,687 of NC_090739.1, forward strand.
AGTTCTGACTTATATCAGAAGCACTTACTTTGGGTATCTTGGAAATAATTACGGATGCAGTGCGGAGCATTTATTTTTCTTTCCCTTCGTGTGAAATTTGATGATCAGTTTTTTATGTAAAATGTATGCAGACTCATATTGGGTACTTGAATTTGTCATTACATGGAATGACTGAATATCATTATCAGGAAATAAGTATCAGGTATTCAAAATCACTGCTCGACTAGACAGATTATTTGGATAAATATATTCAAATGGATTATTATATGCTATATTATTGAAATACTATATTTATTTACCACATTTAATTATGGTGAGAAATTATGATATTTGGGTCTGATTGTCACCAGATAATTCAAAGACATTGCAATGATACTTAATTCATTGATTTTTTCATGTAATTTAATCTTATTATTAGAAGGTTAACGCTCAATACACACAAACACCCATATATATATATATATATATATCTATATATATATATATATATGTATACATAATATATATATATATATATATGAATATAATCTTTCATCAAACTCAAATGATTTCATAATAATTTTTTCTTTTTCATCTTCACTTTAATGGTTACGGAAAATATTTTTTCCACAATTCTTCCTAGGAAACAGGCCATTTGGTGCTTTTCTTTTTATATGTTTTTAGCAAAGAGCCGTTAGGTGATAACTGGGACGCTAAGTGAATAAAACGAAAATTTATTAAACAATTATCGAGTTTATATACAATGACTTACGAGCAATAACGTTAAAAAAATTCGTGCATGTTAAAATATGATCTACAATGTATACACAGATTGGCCTATTAACAGTGCAGGGAAGAGCGAGTGATGAGATTTAGAAAAAAAAAAAAAAGCAAAACCGTGGAAGGGTGGCCAACCTTTTGTTTCCCATGCACCATTTTTTTTCACTTTTACTACAGATGTGCATTCAAACTTTCACCCACTTTCAATTCCTTAACTATGGTGATTTAGAAACATTTAGTGGTTATGTAATATATATATATATATATATATTTATATATATATATATATGTATATATATATTCCATATATATATATATATATATATAAAATATATATATATATATAATATATCTATATATACACACACACATATATATATATATATATATATCTATATCTATATATACACACACACATATATATATATATATATAACATACATATATATATATATATATATACATATCTATGTATGTATATATTTATATATATATGTGTATATATAAATATATATATATATATATATGTATATATATATATACATCCTATATATATATATACATATATAATATATATATATATATATATATATCACACACACCACACACACATATATATATATATATATATAAATTTCTACCTCATACTTGGGATCGAACGCTAGCCCCTTCTAATGAAAGGCCAGGTCGAAACCAACCATGCCACGAGAGCCCATAAAAGGAAATCTGAACCTGACACTAATCTAGCTGTCCGAGGATTTACCTGGTGAGACATCAGTCTCTTTACCAGCGAGTTTTACCAGATTTCCCCGGGCCACCACGTGACACAATTGGTAGTAATTCATTCAAATTACCCCTAATGAGTCAATATGGATAAATATCAACACAACATCGTGTTCAAATAGAAATAAAATCTCTACCTCATACTTGGGATCGAACGCTAGCCCCTTCTAATGAAAGGCCAGGTCGAAACCAACCATGCCACGAGAGCCCATAAAAGGAAATCTGAACCTGACACTAATCTAGCTGTCCGAGGATTTACCTGGTGAGACATCAGTCTCTTTACCAGCGAGTTTTACCAGATTTCCCCGGGCCACCACGTGACACAATTGGTAGTAATTCATTCCAATTACCCCTAATGAGTCAATATGGATAAATATCAACACAACATCGTGTTCAAATAGAAATAAATTTCTACCTCATACTTGGGATCGAACGCTAGCCCTTCTAATGAAAGGCCAGGTCGAAACCAACCATGGCACGAGAGCCCATAAAAGGAAATCTGAACCTGACACTAATCTAGCTGTCCGAGGATTTACCTGGTGAGACATCAGTCTCTTTACCAGCGAGTTTTACCAGATTTCCCCGGGCCACCACGTGACACAATTGGTAGTAATTCATTCAAATTACCCCTAATGAGTCAATATGGATAAATATCAACACAACATCGTGTTCAAATAGAAATAAATTTCTACCTCATACTTGGGATCGAACGCTAGCCCCTTCTAATGAAAGGCCAGGTCGAAACCAACCATGCCACGAGAGCCCATAAAAGGAAATCTGAACCTGACACTAATCTAGTTGTCCGAGGATTTACCTGGTGAGACATCAGTCTCTTTACCAGCGAGTTTTACCAGATTTCCCCGGGCCACCACGTGACACAATTGGTAGTAATTCATTCAAATTACCCCTAATGAGTCAATATGGATAAATATCAACACAACATCGTGTTCAAATAGAAATAATTTCTACCTCATACTTGGGATCGAACGCTAGCCCCTTCTAATGAAAGGCCAGGTCGAAACCAACCATGCCACAAGAGCCCATAAAAGGAAATCTGAACCTGACACTAATCTAGCTGTCCGAGGAATTACCTGGTGAGACATCAGTCTCTTTACCAGCGAGTTTTACCAGATTTCCCCGGGCCACCACGTGACACAATTGGTAGTATTTCATTCAAATTACCCCTAATGAGTCAATATGGATAAATATTAACACAACATCGTGTTCAAATAGAAATAAATTTCTACCTCATACTTGGGATCGAACGCTAGCCCCTTCTAATGAAAGGCCTTTTATGGGCTCTCAATGGCATGGTTGGTTTCGACCTGGCCTTTCATTAGAAGGGGCTAGCGTTCGATCCCAAGTATGAGGTAGAAATTTATTTCTATTTGAACACGATGTTGTGTTGATATTTATCCATATATATATATATGTATATATATATATATATATATATGTATATATATATATATATATATACTGTATATATGTATATATATATATATATATATAAAGAGAGAGAGAGAGAGAGAGAGAGAGAGATGAATATTTATATACATATCTGTATGTATAAATTATACATATATGAAAATTTATATATGTATATATATACATATATATATATATATATATATGTATATAAATATACATACATTCATATATATATATATATATAGATATATATATATATATCTATATATATATATATATATATGTATATATGCATATACATACATGCATATATATATATATATAATGTATATGTATATATATATATATATATGAGGTAGAAATTTATTTCTATTTGAACACGATGTTGTGTTGATATTTATCCATATTAACTCATTAGGGTAATTTGAATGAATTACTACCAATTGTGTCACGTGGTGGGCCGGGGAAATCGGGTAAAAACTCGCTGGTAAGAGACTGATGTCTCGCCAGGTAAATCCTCGGACAGCTAGTTAGCGTCAGGTTCAGATTTCCTTTTATGGCCTCTCGTGGCATGGTTGGTTTCGACCTGGCCTTTCATTAGAAGGGGCTAGCGTTCGATCCCAAGTATTTTTTATATTAGTTTGTTAAATATTATGTATATCCAAATTTCCTCAGTCAAAGTATTCAGAAATGGTTTCCCAGATTCAATTGCTTGTTTTTCTACAGACATTAAAAATAGTTTTTGATAATTCAATTATACTTTTGGTATGAAAAAAATACATTTTACTGATTTGGTAATGACTATTCATTGCCACAACAGGCTAATGACTGGATCTTATCTGCTATCAAATAATTGCCACAACTAATTTTGGGCACCGAGGCGAGTGATAGTATCATGTCATACCCTGACAATATGTGTGTTCCTCAAGATGAAACCAGTCACATGCGAAATCCATTTATACAATAGTTTCAGAAGGAATAGATTACTATATCAGATATTACTTAGTATCTAGTATAGCTGTAATAACTTAGGATATGGTAACTTGGTCCTCAAGCGAACCTGAAATAGCACCTTTTCTCTATGCCTTGATAATAAGAAGAGCATATTGTATAGAGGATTACCGTGTCAAGGACTGAACATATACAATTCTGGGACGCATCATGTCTCACACACCATAAACCAAATGGACGGAGAATCTTAACCATATGAGTGTCATTCGACATAAAGATCTAATAAAAGTAACACCACCGAACATGAATTTGTAGACAAATAATTCGAAGACCATAGTACCATCCTTCTAGCATCATGAGTTAGAGATTTCCATTTGCAGTTTTAGAGTAATTTTTCATGAATGACAAGCTGGAATGATAAGGGAGTTGTAAGAAGAACGTTGCATGTCAATTACGTAGTTTTTTACGAGGTTCTCAATAACATCACTACTCCATAACATTCATATCATCGGGCTAAATTATGATGAATAAACCGTAAATAACATCCATGATAAATCTAAAGGAACCTGAAAACTATCAAAAATTAGCAGAGAAACGATAGAGAAGATTTTACACAAACAGGAAAAAAATAGATATCCATATGGAATCTTTAATTTCCAATATTTCAAAAGAAAAATGTGAGTAATAAAAAATATTTAACAAAAAATTGTAAATTTTAGTAAAAGTGAAATGTTGATAAAGTAATTAAACGCTACATAACTCCTGTCATTATTTAATTATTAATTTATAATCGTTAAGTATGCAAAAGAAATACATATATACTGGAAAGAAGTGCGGGAGTAAAATCCAGGTTGAATAAGGAAGAATCAGTTAAAATCAAGTCGCAAAAGGGCGGGTACGTTTTATAAAAATAGAAGGGTAATTTGAAGGTCAACGTAACGTGAAACATTCGATACATAAGATAAACCAAACTAACAAGAGCCTCTAACATCGTCACGCAAAGGGCATCCATCCCATTACTTCAAACAGACTTATTTCTTGCTATTGCAGGCAGATAACCCAACCATTCCGCAGCTCTTTCATCGCAGTTTTAAAAACAAAGGTCTTGGTCTTCCCCTCATACTCTTCTAGAATATGGAAGCCTCCATTCATGCTCTAATTAAAGACCCCCGATCAGTCATTCATGTAATTTATTTACTGAACAATGTTGGTCTCCTATTTGTTTCATTACTAATGGGATCTACATATTTCCTACCTAATATTCTATACTTGCAGTTTAAAATTTATATATATTGTTACATTATCATGAAAAGAATCTTTTTCGTAGACTAAAACTAATCTCCTTAATATTAATAGTAATTAATGAAATTATACCTACTATGCGATCTGAGTCTATTTTATGACCATTGTTTGTTAGGTAGATCCATAGCATAATATATATTTTTCTGCTTTTCAGAAAAAAATAAGATATATGCGGATATATATTGTAAATATACTGACTTAACAATATTATACCTTCTATAGCAGGATATCCGGCTCTCGTGATTTCTAATTTAGCAACACTTATCGAAAGAATAAAGCCACATGTCGTTTGCTTCAATTCCGTTTACTAACGCTTACAAATAGTGTATGCTTTTGCTAAAAAATAACATAATCTCCACAATCAAGCTCTGCTAGGTGATTAACATTAACCTTTTGAATTTACCCTGTTCTTTCTAGCTGTTCTGCACACAAAAAAAAAAACTGCTAGGATAATAGTAGATTTTACTTTTCCCTACAATACACCACAATGAAAAATTAAATTGAGGAGACAGCTGACTATTTACACTCATAGGAACACTAGTAACCTTACTACATTATTCATGCATGAATGTATATTTTTCAATCTATTTACCAAGGACTTCCCCTAATTTTGGGGGATAGCCGACATCAAACAAAGGAACAAAAGGGGACTCTTCCTCTCTCCACTCCTCCAAGCCTTACAAGGGATTCAGCTGAGTTTGGCTGGTACTGCTAGGGGGCCACAGCCCACCCTCCCCCGTTATCCACCACAATGAAGCTTCATACGCTGAATCCCCTACTGCTGTTACCTTCGCGGTCACTAAGGTGACCTGAGGAAGCAGCAGGACCTACTGGGGCTATGTCACAAATGCTCGCCATTCATTCTTGTTTCTAACTCTCTCTTGCCCCTCTCACATCTCCCAGAGCTTTCTTCACTCCATCCATCCACCCTGACCTTGTCCTTCCTCTTGGACTTCTCCCATCAACTCTTGCATTCATCACCATGTTTAGCAGACAGCCACTTTCCATTCTCTCAACATGGCCAAACCACCTCAACACATTCATATCCACTCTAGTTGATAAATCATATTTTACACCTACTGTCACCCTTACTACTTCGTTCCTAACCCTATCTAATCGAGATACACCAGCCATACTCCTCAGTCACTCCATCTCAATCACATTCAATTTCTCTCCATCGCTTTTATTCCCCAATACTCAGATGTTACAGTCCCTTTCTCATATAGAACTCTCTTTACATTCATGTCTAACCTTCTATTCTTTACCACTCCCTTCACTGCCTCCAACACTTTGCTTACTTCAGTCACTCTCTGGTGTACATCTGCTTCCATTCCATCATGTGCTGCAACACCAGACAGTAAGTACTTATACTGATCTACTTCCTCATATCTCTCCATTCATCGTGACATTCAACCTCGCACAAGCCTCCCTTCTCATGTATCTCATAACCTTACTCTTACCAACATTAGCTCTCAACTTTGCTCTCTCACATACCGTTCCAGACTCTGTCACTAATTGACCATGCTTCTTTTCCGAGTCTGCTATCAGTACAGTATCATATGCAAACAACAACTAATTTACATCCCATTCATGATCACTCTCAACTATCAGTTTCAATCCTCTACCAAACACTCGAACATTCATATCACTCACCACTCCATCGACAAATAAATTGAACAATCATGGTGACATCAGACATCCCTTTCTCGGCCACACTCTTACTGTGAATCACTCGCTCACTGCATTTACCATCCTAGCACATGCTTTAAAACCTACGTAGAAACTATTCACTGCTTACAACAACCTTCCACCAATTTTGTATAACCTCATCACATTTCATATCACTTCCCTGTCAACTCTATGATACACTTTCTCCAGATCCATAAATGCAACATATACCTTCTTTCCTTTTGCTAAAACCACCCTGTACTTCTAAGATTGCATTCTCTGTTTTATCCCTAATCCTAGTAATTCGTACTCTACCATACACTTTTCCAACCACACTCAACAAACTAATGCCCTTGAATCACAACACTTATGCACACTTACCTTTATATAGTGTTACAATACACACACACACACACACACACACACACACACACACCCAATCTTACCAACCATTCGGGTACAGTAACATCTCCTTCCCTTAACATCTCAGTCCTCGCACCATCCATACCAGGTGCTTTTTCTACTCTCATTTCCTTTAGTGTTCTTCTCACATCCTCCATTGCAATGTCTCTCTCGTTCTCCTTTTTCATTCCTAGTATCTGAAAACTTGCAATAGTAATTATATCTGCCACCCCATTATCCTCAAGTATACTTTCAAAATATTCCGCCTACCTTTTCCTTGCCTCGTCTCCTTTTAACAGCCTTCTATTTCTATCTTTCCCTGTCTCTTCAATTCTCGAACCCCTTCCATACTCTTTTCACTTCTTTCCCAAACTTCTTCTCACTCTTCATATTAATGGCCCAAACCGTGACCTAACCTCCAGTAAGTCGCCCTCTTTGCCTCAACTACCGTACGTTTTACTTCCACATTTTTCTCTCTGTATCTTTCACACTTCTCTATACTATTACTCTGCAGCCATTCCTGAAATGCCCTCTTTTTTTTCTTCAACTTTTATCTTTTATCTCCACTCCTTCATTCAACCATTCACTACCTTTGCTCATGCTGCTTCCAACAATCCACACACAACACTTGTAATCCTAAAAAAATTTCTTTGACTAACTTCCACTGCTACTCTAAATTACCAATTTCTCTCACTTTCACTCTGCCATATGCCATTTCGGACATTTCTTGATATTAACTTTCTACCTCTGGTTTAATTAACTATTCACCCCAGGGCTGCCGGATTCTCCACACTAGGCAACTCCTCGCTCAGCGGTGTCGCTGATTAGTCCCAGTTTCACCTCTCTAAGTCTCACAGTATTTTGTCTACAGAAATTGCAAAAAGATACTAACATGAAAAAGAATAAACTTTTAGATTTTTCTTGAGCTGACGAATCAATTCGTCAAAAGGCATCTGTTTTGCGGCAATTGCAATTAATTCCCTCAACACTGATTCAAGAATAAGGCTTTCAGTGAATCTGCAACCTCAAGCGCTGAACTCCACTGAGCCTCCTAGTCTCATAGCATCCACACTTTCATAGACTTTACAATTATTGTAATATTTATATAGATATCACTGGGAAAATAAATAACAAAACACTCATATTAATTATTCATTACTTTTTATTACATTTTAATCGACATACATCATCTCTTTACAAAGTGTGGAATTTAATAACACTCGGATTCCACATTCCACACTTGATCAAGATGTGGAGCAGATTAGCCTTATCGATGACGTAAATTCCACGTTTTGGAAGCCCTGATTCACCCTTCACTACCTCCCTTTTAAATCCTCCTACTTGATTCCACCACTGTTTTGGTATAAAAAATTTTTCCTTCCACCAAAAAACTATCAGACATACCGTTAGCCTTACCCTAAACACGTGCACGTCTTTCAATCTTCAAAACATTGTTCTAGTTATCAACACACAATACATTAATGCCCTTTCTACCCCTCTTCCATTTGCCACTCTTATTCATATATACTTGTTATTATCTTCCTTTTTGAAAAAAAAAAAACTATAACTTATTACCAACTCTTGCTCAACACATTTATCTTCCAGTCTCTCACCACTCAATTTCACCTGCTACGCCATAGTTCCAAATAACACCTTTTTCCTATCCAGCACCCATTCTAGCATTCAAGTCACCCATGAAAACTACATAATTTGTTATACCCAGTCCTATTATTATTATTATTATTATTATTATTATTATTATTATTATTATCGTTGTTGTTGTTATTATTATTATTATTATTATTTTTATTATTATTATTATTATTATTATTATTATTATTATTATTATTATTATTATTATTATTATTATTATTATTATTATTATTATTATCATGTTTCAAGGCACCATTAAAAGATTTGGTATTTTGTCACTTATACTTGTACCTCTCTTGAATCATATTTGTATAACTTTTATTTTTCGAAGATATAAAGTATGAACTTCATTTTGAGCGTGATTTCAAATATCAGAAAATAATCCATTTAACCCGAATTTCAAATTTATTTTCCGTTTCCAACAAACGGGCCTATCTTCAGCGATTCATCTGGAAACCTAGAAATGGCTTCTTTGATGGTTGAGCCATCAAAGGTGGCCTATCTTTAACAATAATATAATGTTGTTCTGTCTTGACTGGGTGGTGTCTGATTCATGTAATTCGAGTCTTCTCAAAGTAAAGGATTGAAACATTTACTGAAAATTGCAAAATAATAGATTATATTTGGAAAAAATCAAACGCTATTTTTAATAAAGATGAATTCGATAAAACAACGTCTTTTTATCATCAAGAATACAGGCTCGATAAATTTAAAAGAAGAAGAAAGGCAAATAAGGACTTGAAAGGCATTACAATTTTGATAGCCGGAAAGTGTTGGAAAATCAAATGAGTCTAAGCATTCACAGGAAATGAAAATGGTAAAAAATATATCATTAATATATTTGGAGCACTAAAAATTCGACTGTGGTTTCAAATTAATTTCCCACAATAATCTCGTGTATTTGATATATATTTCCAATTTTCTGTTCAGTAATTAATGTTTTGGGCCGTTACAAAATCTTCTAAATAAACGTTTCTGAATAGATTTAATTCCCTTAATCACTAAGAACTAAATCTAAAATTCTTCAAACCCTATTGGTATTTAAATTTGATAATATTACCGGAGATTAGGTTCCAATTCAAGGTATATGTGGTGATCTGATTTACAAATGTCAGTTTCTGCTTCACTTATCCGAATAATCTAAGATCTTGATAGAATTTGAAGGCTTCACTGGAAGTGTGCTGCAATGCGAATATCAAATTACGATATATTATTTGATATGATTCAAAATGGTATTTTTTGCATTCAAAGTAAAACATTACGTCATTCTATTATTTCTTATTATTCAGTTTTCTTTTTATATAGTTACATTGTCAACTACCACATTTATTGCAATGCCATTTTACGAAAATGTAGTGGTCATCCTGTTGGTAATTCTGAAGACCGATAATTGACTGTATTTTTGTTGTTAAAAAAGAGGAGAAATGAGTTCATTCTACACTGGTTACCTTAATTACAAATGAATTTTCGTTTCCCTCTAAGAAAAATCTAAACTCAAGTGAGAGGGAAAGCCAGACAGATATAGACACAGAGGCAGACGGGTTATATCAGCCCTTCATAGGAAAACTAATTTACTTAGTGAATTTTATGAGGAGTTGCGTGGCAAATTCGCTGACTATTGATTCTTAGTTTTGGATTATCTACTTTTGAGCAACCATAATACCAAGTTATGCTGGAATGAATAGCAAATTTCTGGAATGATAAACAATTTCCGTTGGGAAAGAAATTTTAAATGAAAAGTGATTTCATAATGCAGACTGAATGTTATAAAAAAAATTCTGCCCGCTAATAAATAGTGCCTAATTCATGGATACCGTAATTTCACCATTCAAATTGACCATAATATAACCAGGATGACGATTTTGTTTTTAAATAGTAAGTTACAAGCAAAACACTGACTTACTGCTATTCCCTCGATTTATTGTTGTCAAGCCAGGAATCTACACTATCTGGGAGGTAAAAAATTTACCTGCTGTTTTTCCTCACTACCAAAGTTCATGCAAATCAGTGGGATACAGAACGGCATGCCATGTAGTTCAAAGGAAGCTGGTCGATACAACGGTTTGGTAACTGCAGGTCCTAAAAACATTCGGTAAAAGTTATAGGCTGTTAAAGGTTTGCCATCTGGCCGGATCGTATGAGCCGGTCTGAACTTTCCAAATATGTGTCCGTTAAAATTAGTTATAGAAATAGATAAGTAGTCTATGTATCCATTGATTTTTTAATGTCTAACATTACATGACGTAAAATGAATAGCAGATATCACGCGTTTATGTTAAATGTAAGAGGATTTGTTACGATAAGAAGAGAATTATTATTATTTATTTTTTATAGATTACCATGGAAACGATGTTTTTTCTCTGTCAATAATTTTGATAGGTTATAAAGTTTTAGAGAACTATATTCTCACTATGGTGCTTTTCCCTGAAAATGTGATGAGAAGGAATTTTTTTCCAAAATGTCCATGATAACATGGCCAAAAGATTATTGAGAAAATAAAGTAGATTTATGACAGCTTACGTTTAATATTTTACAGACATTTTCATAGGAATTGTATTTTTGCTCTCCTAATCTGAGGTAATGAAAGATTACTTACTGAAATAAAACTGTTATTCTTTCTGTATTGTAGAAAACTAAAGGATGTACTATTCATTTAAAAAAATAAAAAATAAAAAAAAAATAAAAATAACGCTGGAGGGCAGGTATTAGGCACAAAAATATTTTATAACTATAGAAAAATCTGTCATTATTCCAATTGCTCGTTGAAGATCTAAAGAAAACGACGGTTTTCCATAGAAAACTAATACACTATTTTACTCGAGATATCATAATGGAGATATAATATCTAGTGGGGATTTATCGTAATTATGTTTATGATAACAAACAACCGAAACTGAATGTTACCTGTTCAGGATAAAATGGAACATAATTGATTAAAAAACTCAAAGAGATTTGTATCATTACTCATCTATAAGTAGCCTACTGGTTTCACACTTGTAAAGCAAGTACTGAATTTACATATTTACTTTCTGAAAAAAAAAATAACCTTCGTGTAAAAGTGGCCGATAATCAACTGGAGAAATAGATCAAATTCAGGAAAATTATTACATAAGGTAACATTAGGTATAAACGAGAAAGGAATGCAACTTATATGTAAATGATAAAAAAAGAACTTCCAAGCAACATAATTAATGACAAATAACATTTTAAAAATTTCTATGAATAATATAACTTTGAAAGTAAAAGTACTGTGCACTATTCATTATTTACAGAGACAAAAATAAAAAAAAGTGCAATTCATATAAAAGGACAAATGAACATGATAATGTGTATGAGAGTATCTCAAACCCTATGCTTGAAACCCCCATGTTACAACTGTAGTGACGAACAACCCAAAATTGAGAACAATAGTTATATGGTCACTACCTGCATAGGATGAGCTGTAGCCACACGTTGCATTACAAATGTTCTAATCAAGGTGTATAAAAGTCCTGAATGATCTTCATATGCATTTACTAACTTACCAGTGTTAAACAGTGATGAAAATATATCCTATGAACTTGAATTGGTACCTATGTTTAGTTATTCTTCGGTAAAGTAATGATGGTGTAGTGAAGTGAAAACAGTACTAAGGATGAAAGGTATAAACAAACATTTATGAAATAAAAAAAAAAATGTGATAATAAGCAATTGTCCAGAAATACGTATCTCCTATAAAAAACCAGTAATTTCATTCTACCAATTTGAGGCGGAGACTGGGTGTACAAAGTACCCAATTCTCATGAGTTTTGTTACAGTAGGCATGGCATAACAGATCTATATCTCCAAGTTTCCAACGTGCCTGCCACAACCAAATCTGAAAAACAATGCGAATATATACACCAGTGTACAAACAGTTCTGTGGAAAAAAAAGAAAAAAAAAAGCCGCCAGGGGAGCGATAAAAGAGATTTGTTTGCTAATTTCCGAACTGAATGGAAGGATGTGAGTTGAAGGAATTTTTTTCTTATAATGATTAGAGCTGAACATTTTCCTTCGTAACGAGTTTTTTTATTTGTTTCTTCCAGTTCCTGTCGAGTTTGCTACGTTGTACGAAGCTGATTTTCTCTTAAGATGTGGAATATTAAAAGAATGTTCCATTTTTTTAAATTCTATTTTAGAGAGAGCATTTTCTTTTTGTTCTTATATCGTTATAACAATTCTAATGTTTTTTTCTCACACAATGATATTTGCAATTGCAAATGTTGAAAAATGTAGAGTTCTATGCAATACCAGAGAGATCACACAATTACTTCAGCAGTTTATCTTTTATTTTCTGATATATCGTGACTTTATCTCTTAATCATATAATTTTTTTCAAGATTTGGATTCTGCAAACATGATTGTACTACATGGTAAGGATAGGCCTTACGTATAATCATGGAAATAAAATAAACACACTCGAAATGTTATGAAAAAAGCACGCTGCAGATTATAGAAAGACTGGTGTCATAGCATATTACGCATTACAGTAATATTTGAACAGTTTATAATTCTTTAGAAGACCAGGGAGACCATATATTTAACTGGCGAGTGAAAACTTGGTATATTTATATAATGTGGATATTTATTTACTATAAAGGATGTAGAATACACATTTTTGTAGGCACTTACAACGCCTATAAAAGTTCCTCTCAGAATAGACCTGAATGTAACATAGATAAGTAGAATTTTTTCTAATGGCGGTCAAATAAGTTTCCTGTTAAAATAGATTATTTAATCAAAAAAAAAAAAATGCTGGGTGTCATAATCTTCATATGAGCAATGTAAAGTTGTAGTAGCATATAAAGTTAGGCTTTGTAATCCTGAAGACCTTATCATAGAAACATGTTTGACACAAAAGCTACGCTCGGAATGTAGATAATTTTTACCGCCAGAACATTTGAGCAAGGCTTTATATTTATTCATGATAACGAAATTGTATCAGTAGCAAAACCAATATCTTGTGCATAAAGTTAACGACGGTAGTATATGTACAAACAAGAATAAAAGTATATTGTGACGGCGCCGAGTAAGGGTGTGAACTCAAAGGCAGGTTGGAAACGACTGAGTTCATTATTGTGGAACACTCTCCTTATATACAAAACCTCAAGGCAACAGGACATAACAAGTTCACAAGACAGACAATATTAAAGAGGAAAAACCAGACATGAATTTTCATGTTCGTTTTAGTGCGAGGGAAGAGCGAAGATACAAGCATAATATATACAAAAGGAATTATGTACAATTGTGTGAAACACGGTTGGTACATGGCTCCCCCCCTAAAAATGACATACTGTACATGTTAAATAGGGTGCCCTGATCTAGAGAGGCGAACTGTAGGCGGGTCATCTGGCAGAAGATAAGCAGGTTTTAGACGATCAATGGAGACCCAGTCTTCTTTGCCCCGAATGTTTAGGAGGAATGCTTTCGGACTGCGTCGGATCACAAGGAAAGGGCCCGTGTAAGGGGGCGTTAGTGGTGGCTTGCTGGTGTCGTTGCGCAGGAAGACGTGCGTTGCAGAGTGCAAGTCCGTTGGTATGTGATGCTTCGCTGGGGGCTTGTAAGTCTGGCGGCATGGAGTAAATTTTCCCACGACGTGACGTATGCGCTGGAGATCGTCGGAGGAGGTTGTAGGAGGAAAAAATTCGGCAGGGACGTCCAAAGGGTCGCCATACATCATTTCGGCTGCCGAGACGTCGAGGGCGTCTTTAGGAGTGGTTCTTAGTCCAAGGAGGACCCAGGGAAGCTGAGTAAACCAGTTGCAATCCTTGCAGCGGGACATCAAAGCTGCTTTGAGGGTGCGATGAAAACGTTCAACCATTCCATTGGCAGCGGGGTTGTAGGCCGTTGTCTGATGTAGGGAGATGCCCAGGAGATTCGCTAAAGACGTCCACAATTGAGAGGTGAAAGTGGTTCCCCTGTCAAAAGTAATATGCTCAGGGATACCGAATCTTGAAATCCATCCAGAGAGTAAGGCAGATGTACATGAGGCGGACGTTGCATTTCCATGGGAATGGCTTCACGCCAACAAGTGGAGCGGTCGATGAGGGTAAACAGGTAATGATGTCCTTGTGATGTGGGTAGGGGGCCTACAACGTCAACGTGAATGTGTGCGAAACGACGCTGAGGTTGAGGAAAGGTGCCCACTCCGGAATCCGTGTGTCGATGTACTTTGGAAGTTTGGCAAGAAGTACAGGCGCGGACCCAATCCTTAGCCTCCTTAGAAATGCCGTGCCAAATGAACTTTGCCTTCAGCAGCTGTGCAGTAGAATGGCACTAGGGATGTGAAAGGCCGTGGATGAAATCAAACACCTGTCGGCGCATGGGAGCAGGAATCCAAGGTCGCGGTCTACCAGTACTGACGTCACAGAGGAGGGTGGTGTTGGAGTCTTCGAGGGGAAAATCTTCCCTACGGAGGGACGTGCAGGATGTCCTACAAGCTTGATACTCTGGATCCTGTCGTTGGGCTTCAGCCAGGGCGTTGTAATCCAATCCCAGTTGAACGGCAGCCAACGTGTTTCTTGACAGGGCATCGGCAACGGAATTCATTTTCCCAGGGACGTATTGGAGGGTGCAATTGTATTCAGCCAAGGCGGAGAGATGTCGGCGTTGACGGGCGGACCAGGCGTCAGACTGTCGAGTGAAGGCGTGCACCAGAGGCATGTTGTCTGTGCGAATGACAAAGGGCGTACCTTCTAAGAAATGGCGAAAGTGACGGACAGCCAAGTGCACCGCCAGCAATTCTCGATCGAAGGTAGAATAACCCGATTCTGCCTTGGACAGTTTTCTGCTGAAGAAGGCCAATGGGCGGGGCGAGCCTTTGACCACCTGCTCGAGTACTGCACCAATAGCGACGTCGCTGGCATCGGTGGAGAGAAGGAGAGGGGCGTGTGGGATAGGAAAAGTGAGAGCCGCAGCAGTTGATAGGGCCTTCTTTGCATTGCAGAAGGCTGCTTCTTGAAGGGGACCCCACTTCAGGTCCTTTGGCTTGCCTTTGAGGGAGGCGTAGAGGGGAGTAAGAGTGGCGGCAATGGCTGGCAGAAAACGGTGATAATAGTTGATCATGCCCAAGAATTCCTGCAGAGCTTTGACGGTCGAGGGCGCGGGGAAATTCTGAACGGCTGCTACCTTCTCAGGGAGGGGATGGACTCCTTCAGGAGTGATACGGTGCCCTAAGAACGACACTTCGTTGGCGCCAAAGGTACACTTGTCGTACCGGACTACAAGGCCGTTTTGTTGCAGGTGGTCGAGCACGATGCGCAGGTGACGGAGGTGTTCCTCTTTTGAGGAGGAGAACACAAGTATGTCCTCCACATAACATACACAGAAAGGGAGGTCCCCTAAGATGCCATCCATGAGACGTTGAAACGTTGCCCCAGCATTACGAAGGCCAAAACAGGAGTAATTGAAGGTGTATGTGCCAAACGGAGTGGTGATGGCGGTCTTGGGGATGTCTTCTGGGTTCATAGGCACCTGATAATACCCCTTCAGGAGGTCGAGCGTAGAGAAAACCTTCGCTTTGTGCAGGTAAGAGGTTACATTGGCAATGTTTGGGAGGGGGTAGTGATCCGGTTCTGTTTGCATGTTCAGGCGCCTGTAATCCCCGCACGGACGGAGGGAGCCTCCTTTCTTCAGAACGATGTGTAAGGGTGACGACCATGGGCTGGAGGCCTTTTGGCAAAGGCCCATTTTCTCCATTTCGGCGAACGTCTGTTTGGCGGCTGCCAATCGTTCCGGTGCCAGACGTCTGAATTTTGCGAAGACTGGGGGTTCCGTCGTCTTGATATGGTGATAAATACCGTGCTTGGCAGGAACCGTGGGCGTTTGGCAAAGTTCTGGGTGGAAAACTTCCGGGTACGACGTGAGGAGGTGGGCGTAGGCATCCGTGGGTGCGCTGATGCGGAGAGAGAGGTTAGAGGGGGCGGGTTGAAGAGGTGTCGACAAGTAGGAGTCTGCATTGACCAATCGTCGGTGGGCGACATCGACCAGAAGGTGGAAATTAAAGAGGAAATCCGCACCGAGGATTGGCATTGTGACGTCAGCAACGAGAAACTTCCAATTGAATTTACCGTTTCCGAACGATAATGTGAGGTTCTCGTAACCGTAGGTGGGTATCGCAGATCCGTTGGCAGATACCAAGCGGACGTCGGCAGATGTAGACAGACTACGTTGGGCCTTGAAGAGTTTCCTTGGCAAAAGAGAACGACAAGCACCCGTGTCTACCAAAAATCGCACGCCCGTTCCTGCATCCTGTAAAAAGAAAAGATTAGAAACATGGGAGGCCACCGCCACAAGCGATGGCCTACTTACACGTTTTTTGACCACTGACAATCTTTGGCACATTTCTTCGCGGTTGCCCCGAATCTGAAGTGGTAGTAGCAAAACTGCGGCGGATGGGAGGTAGTAAGTGGCTGTAGAAGTCGTTCGTTGGGGCGCGAGCGATTGGTGGGTGGTGGGCGGCTTTGTCGCCGCTTTGGCACGTCACGGGGTAGGCGTGTATGTCCTACGGCATTCATGTCAGCTTCGGTTGACGTTGAATAGGCATCCTCGTCCTCAGGGGTGGAGGCGTTGATGGAGGTCTTGAAGTGGCTGTCCATAAGGGCGTCGGCTTTGGTCATCAAGTCCTTTATGGGTAAACTATTGACATCGGGTATGGCAGCGCGTACAGGTTCAGGTAAACGGCGTATCCAAAGGGCACGGAGTAGGTTCACCTCACGACGAGAGCCGTCTGCGGCAGGTTGAAGGCGAGCGATACTGGTAATTTCCCTGAGGGCAAGCGAAGCCCTTTGGTCCCCCAACGGTTGTTGCGAGAGCTGAAAAAGCTTTGCTATACGGGCGGCTGGCGACGGCGAGTACTGCTGCAGAAGGTATGTTTTGAGGGCGTCATACGCTATTGGGGTGTCTCCTTGTTCACAAAGCCAGTCGGATATTTCTGGGAAGGTATCCTCGGGTATCGCCGCGAGAACATAATCCGCTGTGGTGGTTGAGTGAGTCACGCCCCTGATACGAAAGTGGACTTCAGCGCGTTGAAACCAAGCAAACGCTTCTCCGCTGGTGAAGGGTGAAAGTTTCAATGGGGCGGCCGCATGCCAACTGCTGTAGTAGAGTCAGTCTCCGTCATAGTACCAACGATGGAGGGGCGAGGGAGGTGGGGATGGAAGGCAGTGGGAGCGAGTCGACTTCCGGGGTCACCAATGTGACGGCGCCGAGTAAGGGTGTGAACTCAAAGGCAGGTTGGAAACGACTGAGTTCATTATTGTGGAACACTCTCCTTATATACAAAACCTCAAGGCAACAGGATATAACAAGTTCACAAGATAGACCATATTACAGAGGAAAAACCAGACATGAATTTTCATGTTCGTTTTAGTGCGAGGGAAGAGCGAAGATACAAGCATAATATATACAAAAGGAATTATGTACAATTGTGTGAAACACGGTTGGTACAATATATACGGGCACAAGGGACTGTTACAAGACTCTCATAACAAACAATGCAAGAAGAAAGTTACTATTAAGTACACAATGTAAGGTGAAGAAAACTGGTCATGATTGATAAGAAATGAGGAACGACTGATTTTTTAACATAAAGGTGAAAAATTAGATAAATTAAGCATTAAGAGAGGTAGAAGGTCCGCTTCTCAAATCTTCAGAAAGTTTTTTTTTTATGCAGAATAAGGAAATACTACATAATATAACTGCAAATGACAGAGAAAGGGAGGGCTTATTTTATTTATTACAAATAATGGATCTCACATGAACGTCAGCTGTGGTACGAAAATCATAGCTGTATTCAAATCTAAAAATATGTATTTTCATCATCCGGGCCGAGTAAATATTATTATTATTATTATTATTATTATTATTATTATTATTATTATTATTATTATTATTATTATTATTATTATTATTATTATTATTATTATTATTTTGTAAGCTGGTACCCTAGTTGGAAAAGCAGAATACTTTAAGGTCAAGGGCTCCAATGAGGAAAATAGCCGAGTGAGGCAAAGAAATATAGAAGTAGATAGCAGAGTGTTCCTGAGCGTACCCTCAAGCAAGAGAACTCTAATCCAAGACAGTGGTGGAAGACCATGGTACGGAAGCTATGGCCTCACCCAAGACTAGAGAAAAATAGTTTGATTTTGTAGTTTTCATCTCTAGAAGAGCTGCTTACCATAGTAAAATAGTCCCCTATACCATTACCAAATAGAAAGTAGCCACTGATCAGTTTATTCGAGCGTGCAGGTTATTTTGGAAAAAAAAATATTGTTAAGAGGAGAGTTAGGGGATATGATTATTAATCAAATGCACAAGCCCATCTATTACGTTTGATGTTGTTAGTAGTAAGTAAGCTGCTGGTTTTCTCACATCTGGGCTTTTGGCACTATCCAGTAAATCTGTATTTGAATTA
The DNA here is from genome assembly GCF_036898095.1 of Palaemon carinicauda. NCBI lineage: Eukaryota > Metazoa > Arthropoda > Malacostraca > Decapoda > Palaemonidae > Palaemon > Palaemon carinicauda. The sequence goes on from NC_090739.1 coordinate 85,420,069, forward strand.
TCGAGAGATTAGGAGATAATTCTTATACGAAAGAAATAATGAAAAAAAAAAATAAATATATATGGTTACTCTAATCGTTTTCATTAATATTATTTTTTTTTTTTAGATAACATCAACTCGAAGATAGCTTTGCCACTACATAGCAATTCTTCTAAAAAAAAAGATTAATAAATGGTGTTTCCCCCTCGCTTACCCGTTACACACACGTGTATATATATATATATATATATATATATATATATATATATATATATATATATATATATATATATATATATATACGTATGTTATATGATATTACTCACGATGTCTGGGCATTGATATTATACTATACTATGGCTCGTGACTGGGAACCAAACATATGATATTATACCTACTACGACAGGAAAGGAAATCTACCTCTCTAATTCCAAACTCCCTTGTTTGCTTTTACATTAAAACTGTTACGCTTTAAAACATTAATAGACGAATTCTGAGACCATTAAATTACTCCAAGACAGCAATATATGATATACTTTATATACAAAGGTCTCCTAAGCACACACAAAACCAAACTGGGTAATTACTCTCAAGTATTACTAAACTTATTTTACACACTGCGGTTCTTAACAGGAATCGAGCGGAATCTGGTACTAAATAATGATGACCTAAATAATACACTCCTTACAAAAATAAATATATTCTATATAAATTACAACACTTTGAAAAAAAACAAATGCACAATAATAAAATAATTCACTGGAAAAAGAAATCTGAACAGTATTTAAATTTAGACAAAATATGTTACGATCTGAAATTATATAATAACTTGACTTGAACTACTATAACTGAATAAACCTTTACCTAGGAAAAGGAATGGTGCACTGAAAATAATACAAATGCTAGAATTAATTTTGAAATAATACAATGTTTAAGTTTGACTCTTAATGAATCATAGTTAACCAGATCACTTTACATAACCTATCCTGCCTCCATGGCCGTTTACATAAAACGTTATACAGAGCCAACACTCACCCTACTGCAATGAATTCAAAATCACGTTTTAGTCTTGCATAGTTTTTGACACACGATTTGATTTGGTGCACAGAGTCACTCAAGAAAGGACACAGTAAAACGCATTAAACACTTTTGAAAAATACACTGGATTACTTTCGGGAGAAAGAGGGAGAGGGGAAGGAGGCTATTTCAGGCTGCGGTTCTTACTCAATCTACAGTAACCTAATCTTGGTCACCTTTCATATGAAACCTAACTATTATTTCCAGAACCCTCCAGGATCTAGTTCTGGCGTGGAGGACGGTGCCTAAGGGTGTCAGAGTTTCCAACTAGATAAAAATGGCAAGAGGCGAATCAAGAGGGTTTCAGGAAACTCTCAGATACACATCAACACAATCACGAGACGACTTCCCATCTACTTCACCCACCTATTGTCCCCGAAAAAAAAAAAAATAAAATAACATTCTTTCACCAGGTATTCTCAAAGCTTCCAAATTTAAAGCACACGGTAAAGAATCTTCCAAAGCACATGTCACTGAACATTCTCTATCTCAAACATGACACAATACTTCAAAATATATAGAATAACATTACCTAAGCTCTTGTTGCTATCTCGCACGAATCATAAAACACTTTCAAATAGACTATGTAAGACTTCATAGCAAACATACGTGAAATTGAAAGGTAATTCTTACAAGTATGTAAATTCACATATATTAAATTGAATAAAAAAGTACAATGAAATTCACAACGAAAGTCTTCCGTAATTTACATAAAATACTTATATATACATGAGAGGAGCTTATTTTATGTACTGGGTATCATCACTTCAATACACAAATCAAAACAATATTTGAAATACAAATAAGTTATCAATATACTACGATATTTATTGTACACTAGACCAGCTTCTTGAGAATATATATACATATATATGGTCTATATAAATCTATTTTATTTATCATGATTCCTTTACTTTGTCAAGACCACACCTATGTTAAATTCTGTAATCAATATGATAAAGTTTTTTCAAATTTATTTTTATCAAAATTTGCTCCTTTTTGTGCCCTTTTCATTACTTTTGAATTAACTTTTACGTGTAATGTTGTTTTAAACTTTGGAAAACAAGATATAGGTATTTATGGGGCTTCAATGATTATGTCTCATTAATATTATCTTGAAGAAAGTTCAACGTGTATACAAAATAAATGGTGTTTTTGTTAGACTTCTTAATGAGTATACTATTTATTAAGTACATTGTTTCAATTCTCTGCATTAGAATTTTTTTTTCTATCGCAAATACCGGTAACTTACATGTCATTTTTTAAGTTGATAATAACTAACAACCAATTCGGTCTCTTTTAAAGGCTTATTTCTACATTTCTCTACCAATAGGTGTTTGTAAGAATCTAATTGTACATCTACTTGAAATTTAATTATTATGTTTCTCTTGGTTGTTTTGTAATTATTCTATTACATCAATCCCAAAAAATCTAGAATTTTCATGAATATATTCATTGAATCATAATTATAGATTAACGGTAAGTAATTGAACTTAAATTTTTACCTAATATTTAATATCTCAACCTGTCATTGAAATTAAGTTAAACAATGTTGTTATTAAACATTTTCCTTAAACTTAAATAAATGATAAATATCTGTGCCATTTTATTACCAATTATTTTTCCTTTATTGCGTCTAGATTTATATTTTCATTTCACCGATTGGTCACAATTCAACAATAGATAACAACAACTACATTAGCAGGATTTCTTTCTTCTCTTTCCATTTCAACACTTTTGAATAGTGTGGTATGACTTGTATTCTAGTAGGATTTGCTTGTCAAAATTAATATTATAGTTGTATCTGTTCGATTTGGTGTTATAGTATCGGAAACTGGAGGCTGCCATTTTCCGCCTAAAACCACATTAAATCCACCATTTTCAAAATGGCCGCCGATGATTTCAGAAAAATCAACTGTTTTAACGTGTCTCGACTTCTATTACACATAGGGACATCATTTTGGTGTCCATACCCATATTTTGAGGTACGAGTAACCCAAAAGTTCAGACAGGAAAGGCCTATGCCCAAACCAAATGACTTTTCAAGATGGCTGCCTCTAACCGGGTGAATGTTTTAAATTTGCAGTCAATCTAAGTGAAAGGTTGTGTTATATATTGCACGATAAATACAGAGCAAATCGCCAAGTATAACTACTGCTAAAAGCTTCACCCCTCTAATCTTGCATCAGTATTTCCAATTTCCAGATTTGGTGTTCCATCATTGCAGAAGAAAATTATACTATCACCACTGTAAAGGGTAGTAATATAAAACCAGTTTCGTTAAACGGAGTTTTGGATCCTTTCCTATTGGAGTTGGAATATTTTATTGAGGCAAAATCAGACGTGCAATTCACGTGTCTCTTCAGAGACCAAGCCACTAAACAGGAAATCAAGGGATTTAAGCGATATGATGGTATTGTTGGTTTGAATCAGGATCAAGAAGATTTAGACCATCTTGTTACTACCTCCCCTCACTCGGCTCGAATATTTCCAGAGTATTTCAGTTGCTCTAGAATAACATAGTTACTTAACCCTGTATAGGTACGGTCCTCGGACACCCCTTAAGGGTATACTCGGTCGTGCGCGACCCCGACGCAAAAAAAAATTCTTGAAAAATCTGTTTTTGCAGTAACCTCTTTTTTTTTTGCCCCCAAAAATTCAATGAATGCTTAAAACTACTGTAAAGATAAATACTGCTCATCTGCAGAAAAACTATTTATTATAAATATTTTAAAAAATTAAGTAGAAAAAAAAACCTTACATGAAAATTCATAACAAAAAAATTTATACATAGTTACACAAATCCTTTTACGAATTGATTATTGAATGTTCAGGACACATCTTGATGTATTTTGGATGAAGTCGGACTCATGGAGGTGAAGATCTGAAATGAGAAAAAAAGGTAACTTTTTTGTCCAAAAAAATTTGTCCAAATTTGAAGAGTTTTTTGGGGTACCCAAATGAAATAGGAATTGGCTATTTTTTTCAGGGAATAAACATATGTTATCCTAAAATAGAAATATGTAAAAAAAAATTTCATTATTTTGTAAATTACATTTATATCAGGGGCCTTATCTAAAGGTCCTTTTTTTGAGTACTTAGAAATTTCGTAAAAAATACATATATATAATATATAATATGATATTTATGCAGGTAAAAATATACCAAAATATCACAAATTCTATAGGGAACAAGAATATATATAGATAGGGCAACTTACGCTTCGGATATGTCCACAAAATGACCGCCAACCACACTGACTCAGACCCCCTAATTTGCCGCCTGAAATGTAGGAAGGGTATGTCAATTTCAAAGTGTTATTTACTAATCTAATTATTCTTGGATATGCATAAAAATTGTATGGTGGGTTGCTGGATCACTGTCGATAATTTTACGACTATAAAATTATAATTCTGACCCAAAAAATTTTTTTTGAAGGGAAATAAAATCGAAAAAAAAAAAAATGTAAAACAATATAATATTTTAGCTAAAAAAATTTGATGATATTTAATCAAAAAAGAAGTAAAAAAAATTTTCATGTTGTAACTTACAAATAACTCTGCATTACAGTTTGGACAAACGCTACAGTTTGGACAGAGGACACTCTGGTGGATCAGACAAACAGGACTCTTGCACCGGAGACACGCAGTGTTTGTCTTGTGGTCGTCCGTAGGTGGGCAGCTGTGACAGCGATTCCTTTTAGGGAGTTTTATGTAGCCAACGGCAATTTGAGGTCTTAGTGGTTCCTGCTCAGGTATCTCAAAAGTATCCACTATGATTTGACGGAGTCCCTTCGACAAACTGTGTGACGTTAGATACCGATGTATTGCCTGGGGAGCACACAACTCGTAGGCGATATCTCTGAGGAACGTTCGCCTTAGCATTGTCTTGGCGAAGGGCAAGCGCGTATAGAGAATATAAGAATTTACCATTATTATATTCAATATCCCGTAAAAGAGAGTCAGAGGCCAGCGTCGTGACTTACAAATACAACTATATGTAGAACACATCTGGTCGAATGTGTCTACACCTCCCTTGGTCGCATTATAAAACATCTGAATGTCGGTCTTCCTTTTTTTGACTTCAGACGGATCATGATGCAGGGAACTCAACAGCATCACCTTCTTAGTCCTACTAATTTGCTGACACTGTAGAGTTAGATTGTGTTCGTAATTGAACACTACCACTGAGTCCTTTGGGGAAAGCACCTTCTCCATAAGTTCCTTAGGAATATAAGGCTTTTGGCGAATGGTGCCACACAAATGCATGTCCTTATCCAAGAGTGACAAAACGAGCGGTAGCGTCGTGAAAAAGTTATCCGTCGTCACTGTGCGGCCACTTCTCTGAAAAGGTGCCACAAGATCAGACGTAAAAACTTCTCCAAGCGTCGATCCTCTTGGTATCTGGACAGTGTCCTTCCCCAAGTAGGCAATCGCATTACACATGTAATGGGTATCGGCATCACACGCCAATACAATCTTGTTACCATACCTAGAAAAAGGGAAATAGAATTAGTAACAAATAAAGGTAAAAAGATAAAAAAAAAATTACACAATATACAATTATATTACTAATCAATATAGTAATAATAATAATAATAATAATAATAACAATAATAATAATAAATATATAAGAAAAACATTTACATATACGAAAGATAAATTATCAGATAAATAAATGACCATGTTATACATAGATAGAGATAGATAGAGATAGAATAGATGATATATTATATTTTAGATACATAAATCATATAGCGAGTTCTTTACTTCACAAAATAGATATATATATATATATATATATATATATATATATATATATATATATATATATATATATATATATATATATATATATATATATATATATATATATATATATATAAAAAATAAATACATATATATATATATATATATATATATATATATATATATATATATATATATATATATATATATATATATATATATATATATATATATATATATATATATATATATATACATACATATATATATATATATATATATATATATATATATATATATATATATATATATATATATATATACATATATAATAAATAAACAATTTTTTATAAATACAAAACAATAATAATATGTGCAAATATAAAAAACAAAGAATTTACTTGGAATGTACATCTTAAATGGACAGCGCCCCGGGAAAGGGACAAGCTGTTCATCCACAGTCAGATGTGGTCCTGGGCTATAATTGCTTCGACAATTGGTCACCACGTGATCGAAGAATTTTCTAATGGGTGCGAGGCGATCCATTTTCACCCTCTCTGCTCTGGTGCCCGAAGCGAATTACCCTCACCAACAGGTTGAAACGACGCTCGTTCATTGTACATATGTACAAAGGATTTCCCTCTGTGAGGTTCCACATATCCCAGGTCGGTGTATGGTTGTCCGACCGCACTGCCGTCATTATTAGGATACCAATAAACGCCTTCAGTTCCCTCAGGTCAATGTCCCTGAGGGCAACGTTGCCCTTATGATGGTAATGACTCCTCAATAGGGCAAGGCGTTCATTAGAATGCAAAACAAACTCGGGTAGCATGCGGTTGCTCAAAAAGAGCGAGAAAATGTCGGAAACTTTGCTCGTTCCCAACGTGAGAGAAGTGGGACCCGCAGGCTCAATCCTTGGTGTGAACATATGGGGGAGGGTGGGATTTGGGTCTCTATGCCAAACAGTACCGTCGCGACCTTAAACCGATTCAGCATCTATCTGGGTGATTGCCATCCCCCTGGTTGCCTGTAGATCCCCCCTTCTCCTCTTTCTGCTTTTCTCCTCCACTGGCGTGAGCTGAGGTACCGTTACTGGGGGCTGACCACGTGAAGTAGATGGCAGAGGAGTTGTTATTGTGCTGGCTGGGTCACCAAGAGAACCAGAAGCCCCAACTCCCTCTTCCTCCCCCACATCGTCGTCGGCTTCTCCATCTCCATTCCCTATCCAATGCATCATCCACATCGCTATCAAACTGCTCTAAGAGCTAATTTATGGCATCCAAGCCCAATGATTCTCTCCTGCTCGCCATTTTGATAACTGCAAAGAATTAGAAAAAAATAGAAATACGCATTCGATGAAAAATGGATCCCCTACCAATATATCTAAGGCAAAAAACAATGTCATGCATGGGTAGCCAGATCATCTAGAAACACTTTCCAACACTATAAAAATATAAGTTTTGCGACACTATTTGCCAATTTCTTACGGTAACATGACTAAGCAAAAAAATGCAAAACAAATAAAAAGGGGCACTCGATGAAAAATGGACACGTGCTAATGGTGTACATTTCAGAAAACAAAAATTTCAGCCGCATGCTAGGCAAACCATCAAGGCACATTTTCCGAGGAATAAACATCTAAATGAATCATTACTCTGTGATAGTTCCTTAGTACGTAGTAATTTTGAAAGAAATTGGAAAAAACGAAAAAGTGGCAATCGCAGGAAAATCGAACACATACCTATATATACGCCATATCTGGTTAAAAAAAAAAAATAGCCATGGGTAGCCAGATCATCAAAAAACACTTTCCGACACTATAAAAATATAATTTTTGTGACACTATTTGCCAATTTCTTACGGTCCCATGACTAAGCAAAAAAATGCAAAACAAATATAAAACGGCACTCGATGAAAAATGGCAACGTGTTAATGGTGGGCATTTCAGAAAACAAAAATTTCATCCGCGTGCTTGGCAAACCATCAAGGCACATTTTTCGAAAAATAAACATCTAAAGGAATCATTACTCTGTGATAGTTCCTTAGTACGTAGTAATTTTGAAAGAAATGGGAAAAAACGAAAAAGTGGCAATCGCAGGAAAATCGAAAACATACCTATATATACGCCCTATCTGGCTAAAAAAAAAGATAGGCATGGGTAGCCAGATCATCTAGAAACACTTTTCAACACTATAAAAACATAAGTTTTGCGACACTATTTGCCAATTTCTTACGGTAACATGACTAAGCAAAAAAATTTAAACAAATAAAAAGGGGCACTCGATGAAAAATGGCAACGTGCCAATGGTGGGCATTTAAAAAAAAAAATTTTCAGCCACGTGCTAGGCAAACCATCAAGGCACATTTTCCGACAAATAAACATCTAAATGAATCATTACTCTGTGATAGTTCCTTAGTACGTAGTAATTTTGAAAGAAATGGGAAAAAACGAAAAAGTGTCAATCGCAAGAAAATCGAACACATACCTATATATACGCCATATCTGGTTAAAAAAAAAAGATAGGCATGGGTAGCCAGATCATCTCGAAACACTTTCCGACACTATAAAAATATAAGTTTTGCGACACTATTTGCAAATTTCTTACGGTACCATGACCAAGCAAAAAAATGCAAAACAAATAAAAAGGGCCACTCGATGAAAAATGGCAACGTACTAATGGTGGGCATTTCAGAAAACAAAAATTTCAGCCAGGTCCTAGGCAAGCCATCAAGGCATATTTTCCGACAAATAAACATCTAAATGTATCATTACTCTGTGATAGTTCCTTAGTACGTAGTAATTTTGAAAGATATAGGAAAAAACGAACAAGTGGCAATCGCAGGAAAATCGAACACATACCTATATATACGCCCTATCTGGCTAAAAAAAAAGATAGGCATGGGTAGCCAGATCATCTAGAAACACTTTTCAACACTATAAAAATATAAGTTTTGCGACACTATTTGCCAATTTCTTACGGTAACATGATTAAGCAAAAAAATTTAAACAAATAAAAAGGGGCACTCGATGAAAAATGGCAACGTGCTAATGGTGGGCATTTAAAAAAAAATAATTTTCAGCCACGTGCTAGGCAAACCATCAAGGCACATTTTCCGAGAAATAAACATCTAAATGAATCATTACTTTGTGATAGTTCCTTAGTACGTAGTAATTTTGAAAGAAATGGGAAAAAACGAAAAAGTGTCAATCGCAAGAAAATCGAACACATACCTATATATATGCCATATCTGGTTAAAAAAAAAAGATAGGCATGGGTAGCCAGATCATCTCGAAACACTTTCCGACACTATAAAAATATAAGTTTTGCGACACTATTTGCCAATTTCTTACAATACCATGACCAAGCAAAAAAATGCAAAACCAATAAAAAGGGGCACTCGATGAAAAATGGCAACGTACTTATGGTGGGCATTTCAGAAAACAAAAATTTCAGCCAGGTGCTAGGCAAGCCATCAAGGCACATTTTCCGACAAATAAACATCTAAATGAATCATTACTCTGTGATAGTTCCTTAGTACGTAGTAATTTTGAAAGAAATGGGAAAAAACGAAAAAGTGGCAATCGCAGGAAAATCGAAAACATACCTATATATACGCCCTATCTGGCTAAAAAAAAAGATAGGCATGGGTAGCCAGATCATCTAGAAACACTTTTCAACACTATAAAAACATAAGTTTTGCGACACTATTTGCCAATTTCTTACGGTAACATGACTAAGCAAAAAAATTTAAACAAATAAAAAGGGGCACTCGATGAAAAATGGCAACGTGCCAATGGTGGGCATTTAAAAAAAAAAATTTTCAGCCACGTGCTAGGCAAACCATCAAGGCACATTTTCCGACAAATAAACATCTAAATGAATCATTACTCTGTGATAGTTCCTTAGTACGTAGTAATTTTGAAAGAAATGGGAAAAAACGAAAAAGTGTCAATCGCAAGAAAATCGAACACATACCTATATATACGCCATATCTGGTTAAAAAAAAAGATAGGCATGGGTAGCCAGATCATCTCGAAACACTTTCCGACACTATAAAAATATAAGTTTTGCGACACTATTTGCAAATTTCTTACGGTACCATGACCAAGCAAAAAATGCAAAACAAATAAAAAGGGGCACTCGATGAAAAATGGCAACGTACTAATGGTGGGCATTTCAGAAAACAAAAATTTCAGCCAGGTGCTAGGCAAGCCATCAAGGCACATTTTCCGACAAATAAACATCTAAATGAATCATTACTCTGTGATAGTTCCTTAGTACGTAGTAATTTTGAAAGAAATAGGAAAAAACGAACAAGTGGCAATCGCAGGAAAATCGAACACATACCTTTATATACGCCATATCTGGCTAAAAAAAAAGATAGGCATGGGTAGCCAGATCATCTAGAAACACTTTTCAACACTATAAAAATATAAGTTTTGCGACACTATTTGCCAATTTCTTACGGTAACATGACTAAGCAAAAAAATTTAAACAAATAAAAAGGGGCACTCGATGAAAAATGGCAACGTGCTAATGGTGGGCATTTAAAAAAAAAAAAAAATTCAGCCACGTGCTAGGCAAACCATCAAGGCACATTTTCCGACAAATAAACATCTAAATGAGTCATTACTCTGTGATAGTTCCTTAGTACGTAGTAATTTTGAAAGAAATGGGAAAAAATGAAAAAGTGTCAATCGCAAGAAAATCGAACACATACCTATATATACGCCATATCTGGTTAAAAAAAAAAGATAGGCATGGGTAGCCAGATCATCTCGAAACACTTTCCGACACTATAGAAATATAAGTTTTGCGACACTATTTGCAAATTTCTTACGGTACCATGACCAAGCAAAAAAATGCAAAACAAATAAAAAGGGGCACTCGATGAAAAATGGCAACGTACTAATGGTGGGCATTTCAGAAAACAAAAATTTCAGCCAGGTGCTAGGCAAGCCATCAAGGCACATTTTCCGACAAATAAACATCTGAATGAATCATTACTCTGTGATAGTTCCCTAGTACGTAGTAATTTTGAAAGAAATAGGAAAAAACGAACAAGTGGCAATCGCAGGAAAATCGAACACATACCTTTATATACGCCATATCTGGCTAAAAAAAAAGATAGGCATGGGTAGCCAGATCATCAGGAAACACTTTTCAACACTATAAAAATATAAGTTTTGCGACACTATTTGCCAATTTCTTACGGTAACATGACTAAGCAAAAAAATTTAAACAAATAAAAAGGGGCACTCGATGAAAAATGGCAACGTGCTAATGGTGGGCATTTAAAAAAAAAAAAAAAATTCAGCCACGTGCTAGGCAAACCATCAAGGCACATTTTCCGACAAATAAACATCTAAATGAGTCATTACTCTGTGATAGTTCCTTAGTACGTAGTAATTTTGAAAGAAATGGGAAAAAATGAAAAAGTGTCAATCGCAAGAAAATCGAACACATACCTATATATACGCCATATCTGGTTAAAAAAAAAAGATAGGTATGGGTAGCCAGATCATCTCGAAACACTTTCCGACACTATAAAAATATAAGTTTTGTGACACTATTTGCCAATTTCTTACGGTACCATGACCAAGCAAAAAAATGCAAAACAAATAAAAAGGGGCACTCGTTGAAAAATGGCAACGTAATAATGGTGGGCATTTCAGAAAACAAAAATTTCAGCCAGGTGCTAGGCAAGCCATCAAGGCACATTTTCCGACAAATAAACATCTAAATGAATCATTACTCTGTGATAGTTCCTTAGTACGTAGTAATTTTGAAAGAAATGGGAAAAAACGAAAAAGTGGCAATCGCAGGAAAATCGAAAACATACCTATATATACGCCCTATCTGGCTAAAAAAAAAGATAGGCATGGGTAGCCAGATCATCTAGAAACACTTTTCAACACTATAAAAACATAAGTTTTGCGACACTATTTGCCAATTTCTTACGGTAACATTGTTAAGCAAAAAAATTTAAACAAATAAAAAGGGGCACTCGATGAAAAATGGCAACGTGCCAATGGTGGGCATTTGAAAAAAAAAATTTTCAGCCACGTGCTAGGCAAACCATCAAGGCACATTTTCCGACAAATAAACATCTAAATGAATCATTACTCTGTGATAGTTCCTTAGTACGTAGTAATTTTGAAAGAAATGGGAAAAAACGAAAAAGTGTCAATCGCAAGAAAATCGAACACATACCTATATATACGCCATATCTGGTTAAAAAAAAAAGATAGGCATGGGTAGCCAGATCATCTCGAAACACTTTCCGACACTATAAAAATATAAGTTTTGCGACACTATTTGCAAATTTCTCACGGTACCATGACCAAGCAAAAAAATGCAAAACAAATAAAAAGGGGCACTCGATGAAAAATGGCAACGTACTAATGGTGGGCATTTCAGAAAACAAAAATTTCAGCCAGGTGCTAGGCAAGCCATCAAGGCACATTTTCCGACAAATAAACATCTAAATGAATCATTACTCTGTGATAGTTCCTTAGTACGTAGTAATTTTGAAAGAAATAGGAAAAAACGAACAAGTGGCAATCGCAGGAAAAACGAACACATACCTTTATATACGCCATATCTGGCTAAAAAAAAAGATAGGCATGGGTAGCCAGATCATCTAGAAACACTTTTCAACACTATAAAAATATAAGTTTTGCGACACTATTTGCCAATTTCTTACGGTAACATGACTAAGCAAAAAAATTTAAACAAATAAAAAGGGGCACTCGATGAAAAATGGCAACGTGCTAATGGTGGGCATTTAAAAAAAAAAAAAAATTCAGCCACGTGCTAGGCAAACCATCAAGGCACATTTTCCGACAAATAAACATCTAAATGAGTCATTACTCTGTGATAGTTCCTTAGTACGTAGTAATTTTGAAAGAAATGGGAAAAAACGAAAAAGTGTCAATCGCAAGAAAATCGAACACATACCTATATATACGCCATATCTGGTTAAGAAAAAAAGATAGGTATGGGTAGCCAGATCATCTCGAAACACTTTCCGACACTATAAAAATATAAGTTTTGTGACACTATTTGCCAATTTCTTACGGTACCATGACCAAGCAAAAAAATGCAAAACAAATAAAAAGGGGCACTCGTTGAAAAATGGCAACGTACTAATGGTGGGCATTTCAGAAAACAAAAATTTCAGCCAGGTGCTAGGCAAGCCATCAAGGCACATTTTCCGACAAATAAACATCTAAATGAATCATTACTCTGTGATAGTTCCTTAGTACGTAGTAATTTTGAAAGAAATGGGAAAAAACGAAAAAGTGGCAATCGCAGGAAAATCGAAAACATACCTATATATACGCCCTATCTGGCTAAAAAAAAAGATAGGCATGGGTAGCCAGATCATCTAGAAACACTTTTCAACACTATAAAAACATAAGTTTTGCGACACTATTTGCCAATTTCTTACGGTAACATGACTAAGCAAAAAAATTTAAACAAATAAAAAGGGGCACTCGATGAAAAATGGCAACGTGCCAATGGTGGGCATTTAAAAAAAAAATTTTCAGCCACGTGCTAGGCAAACCATCAAGGCACATTTTCCGACAAATAAACATCTAAATGAATCATTACTCTGTGATAGTTCCTTAGTACGTAGTAATTTTGAAAGAAATGGGAAAAAACGAAAAAGTGTCAATCGCAAGAAAATCGAACACATACCTATATATACGCCATATCTGGTTAAAAAAAAAAGATAGGTATGGGTAGCCAGATCATCTCGAAACACTTTCCGACACTATAAAAATATAAGTTTTGCGACACTATTTGCCAATTTCTTACGGTACCATGACCAAGCAAAAAAATGCAAAACAAATAAAAAGGGGCACTCGTTGAAAAATGGCAACGTACTAATGGTGGGCATTTCAGAAATCAAAAAATTTCAGCCAGGTGCTAGGCAAGCCATCAAGGCACATTTTCCGACAAATAAACATCTAAATGAATCATTACTCTGTGATAGTTCCTTAGTACGTAGTAATTTTGAAAGAAATGGGAAAAAACGAAAAAGTGGCAATCGCAGGAAAATCGAAAACATACCTATATATATACGCCCTATCTGGCTAAAAAAAAAGATAGGCATGGGTAGCCAGATCATCTAGAAACACTTTTCAACACTATAAAAACATAAGTTTTGCGACACTATTTGCCAATTTCTTACGGTAACATGACTAAGCAAAAAAATTTAAACAAATAAAAAGGGGCACTCGATGAAAAATGGCAACGTGCCAATGGTGGGCATTTAAAAAAAAAAATTTTCAGCCACGTGCTAGGCAAACCATCAAGGCACATTTTCCGACAAATAAACATCTAAATGAGTCATTACTCTGTGATAGTTCCTTAGTACGTAGTAATTTTGAAAGAAATGGGAAAAAACGAAAAAGTGTCAATCGCAAGAAAATCGAACACATACCTATATATACGCCATATCTGGTTAAAAAAAAAAGATAGGTATGGGTAGCCAGATCATCTCGAAACACTTTCCGACACTATAAAAATATAAGTTTTGCGACACTATTTGCCAATTTCTTACGGTACCATGACCAAGCAAAAAAATGCAAAACAAATAAAAAGGGGCACTCGATGAAAAATGGCAACGTACTTATGGTGGGCATTTCAGAAAACAAAAATTTCAGCCAGGTGCTAGGCAAGCCATCAAGGCACATTTTCCGACAAATAAACATCTAAATGAATCATTACTCTGTGATAGTTCCTTAGTACGTAGTAATTTTGAAAGAAATAGGAAAAAACGAATAAGTGGCAATCGCAGGAAAATCGAACACATACCTATATATACGCCCTATCTGGCTAAAAAAAAAGATAGGCATGGGTAGCCAGATCATCAAGAAAGACTTTTCAACACTATGAAAATATAAATTTTGCGACACTATTTGCCAATTTCTTACGGTAACATGACTAAGCAAAAAAATTTAAACAAATAAAAAGGGGCACTCGATGAAAAATGGCAACGTGCTAATGGTGGGCATTTAAAAAAAAAAAAAATCAGCCACGTGCTAGGCAAACCATCAAGGCACATTTTCCGACAAATAAACATCTAAATGAGTCATTACTCTGTGATAGTTACTTAGTACGTAGTAATTTTGAAAGAAATGGGAAAAAACGAAAAAGTGTCAATCGCAAGAAAATCGAACACATACCTATATATACGCCATATCTGGTTAAAAAAAAAAGATATGTATGGGTAGCCAGATCATCTCGAAACACTTTCCGACACTATAAAAATATAAGTTTTGCGACACTATTTGCCAATTTCTTACGGTACCATGACCAAGCAAAAAAATGCAAAACAAATAAAAAGGGGCACTCGTTGAAAAATGGCAACGTACTAATGGTGGGCATTTCAGAAAACAAAAATTTCAGCCAGGTGCTAGGCAAGCCATCAAGGCACATTTTCCGACAAATAAACATCTAAATGTATCATTACTCTGTGATAGTTCCTTAGTACGTAGTAATTTTGAAAGAAATAGGAAAAAACGAAAAAGTGGCAATCGCAGGAAAATCAAACACATACCTATATATACGCCCTATCTGGCTAAAAAAAAAGATAGGCATGGGTAGCCAGATCATCTAGAAACACTTTTCAACACTATAAAAATATAAGTTTTGCGACACTATTTGCCAATTTCTTACGGTAACATGATTAAGCAAAAAAATTTAAACAAATAAAAAGGGGCACTCGATGAAAAATGGCAACGTGCTAATGGTGGGCATTTAAAAAAAAATAATTTTCAGCCACGTGCTAGGCAAAACATCAAGGCACATTTTCCGACAAATAAACATCTAAATGAATCATTACTTTGTGATAGTTCCTTAGTACGTAGTAATTTTGAAAGAAATGGGAAAAAACGAAAAAGTGTCAATCGCAAGAAAATCGAACACATACCTATATATATGCCATATCTGGTTAAAAAAAAAAGATAGGCATGGGTAGCCAGATCATCTAGAAACACTTTTCAACACTATAAAAACATAAGTTTTGCGACACTATTTGCCAATTTCTTACGGTAACATGACTAAGCAAAAAAATTTAAACAAATAAAAAGGGGCACTCGATGAAAAATGGCAACGTGCCAATGGTGGGCATTTAAAAAAAAAAATTTTCAGCCACGTGCTAGGCAAACCATCAAGGCACATTTTCCGACAAATAAACATCTAAATGAATCATTACTCTGTGATAGTTCCTTAGTACGTAGTAATTTTGAAAGAAATGGGAAAAAACGAAAAAGTGTCAATCGCAAGAAAATCGAACACATACCTATATATACGCCATATCTGGTTAAAAAAAAAAGATAGGCATGGGTAGCCAGATCATCTCGAAACTATTTCCGACACTATAAAAATATAAGTTTTGCGACACTATTTGCAAATTTCTTACGGTACCATGACCAAGCAAAAAAATGCAAAACAAATAAAAAGGGGCACTCGATGAAAAATGGCAACGTACTAATGGTGGGCATTTCAGAAAACAAAAATTTCAGCCAGGTGCTAGGCAAGCCATCAAGGCACATTTTCCGACAAATAAACATCTAAATGAATCATTACTCTGTGATAGTTCCTTAGTACGTAGTAATTTTGAAAGAAATAGGAAAAAACGAACATGTGGCAATCGCAGGAAAATCGAACACATACCTTTATATACGCCCTATCTGGCTAAAAAATAAGATAGGCATGGGTAGCCAGATCATCTAGAAACACTTTTCAACACTATAAAAATATAAGTTTTGCGACACTATTTGCCAAATTCTTACGGTAACATGACTAAGCAAAAAAATTTAAACAAATAAAAAGGGGCACTCGATGAAAAATGGCAACGTGCTAATGGTGGGCCTTTAAAAAAAAAAAAAATTCAGCCACGTGCTAGGCAAACCATCAAGGCACATTTTCCGACAAATAAACATCTAAATGAGTCATTACTCTGTGATAGTTCCTTAGTACGTAGTAATTTTGAAAGAAATGGGAAAAAACAAAAAAGTGTCAATCGCAAGAAAATCGAACACATACCTATATATACGCCATATCTGGTTAAAAAAAAAAGATAGGTATGGGTAGCCAGATCATCTCGAAACACTTTCCGACACTATAAAAATATAAGTTTTGCGACACTATTTGCCAATTTCTTACGGTACCATGACCAAGCAAAAAAATGCAAAACAAATAAAAAGGGGCACTCGATGAAAAATGGCAACGTACTTATGGTGGGCATTTCAGAAAACAAAAATTTCAGCCAGGTGCTAGGCAAGCCATCAAGGCACATTTTCCGACAAATAAACATCTAAATGAATCATTACTCTGTGATAGTTCCTTAGTACGTAGTAATTTGGAAAGAAATAGGAAAAAACGAATAAGTGGCAATCGCAGGAAAATCGAACACATACCTATATATACGCCCTATCTGGCTAAAAAAAAAGATAGGCATGGGTAGCCAGATCATCTAGAAAGACTTTTCAACACTATAAAAATATAAATTTTGCGACACTATTTGCCAATTTCTTACGGTAACATGACTAAGCAAAAAAATTTAAACAAATAAAAAGGGGCACTCGATGAAAAATGGCAACGTGCTAATGGTGGGCATTTAAAAAAAAAAAAAATCAGCCACGTGTTAGGCAAACCATCAAGGCACATTTTCCGACAAATAAACATCTAAATGAGTCATTACTCTGTGATAGTTACTTAGTACGTAGTAATTTTGAAAGAAATGGGAAAAAACGAAAAAGTGTCAATCGCAAGAAAATCGAACACATACCTATATATACGCCATATCTGGTTAAAAAAAAAAGATAGGTATGGGTAGACAGATCATCTCGAAACACTTTCCGACACTATAAAAATATAAGTTTTGCGACACTATTTGCCAATTTCTTACGGTACCATGACCAAGCAAAAAAATGCAAAACAAATAAAAAGGGGCACTCGTTGAAAAATGGCAACGTACTAATGGTGGGCATTTCAGAAAACAGAAATTTCAGCCAGGTGCTAGGCAAGCCATCAAGGCACATTTTCCGACAAATAAACATCTAAATGTATCATTACTCTGTGATAGTTCCTTAGTACGTAGTAATTTTGAAAGAAATAGGAAAAAACGAAAAAGTGGCAATCGCAGGAAAATCGAACACATACCTATATATACGCCCTATCTGGCTTAAAAAAAAGATAGGCATGGGTAGCCAGATCATCTAGAAACACTTTTCAACACTATAAAAATATAAGTTTTGCGACACTATTTGCCAATTTCTTACGGTAACATGATTAAGCAAAAAAATTTAAACAAATAAAAAGGCGCACTCGATGAAAAATGGCAACGTGCTAATGGTGGGCATTTAAAAAAAAATAATTTTCAGCCACGTGCTAGGCAAACCATCAAGGCACATTTTCCGACAAATAAACATCTAAATGAATCATTACTTTGTGATAGTTCCTTAGTACGTAGTAATTTTGAAAGAAATGGGAAAAAACGAAAAAGTGTCAATCGCAAGAAAATCGAACACATACCTATATATATGCCATATCTGGTTAAAAAAAAAAGATAGGCATGGGTAGCCAGATCATCTCGAAACACTTTCCGACACTATAAAAATATAAGTTTTGCGACACTATTTGCCAATTTCTTACGGTACCATGACCAAGCAAAAAAATGCAAAACAAATAAAAAAGGGGCACTTGATGAAAAATGGCAACGTACTTATGGTGGGCTTTTCAGAAAACAAAAATTTCAGCCAGGTGCTAGGCAAGCCATCAAGGCATATTTTCCGACAAATAAACATCTAAATGAATCATTACTCTGTGATAGTTCCTTAGTACGTAGTAATTTTGAAAGAAATGGGAAAAAACGAAAAAGTGGCAATCGCAGGAAAATCGAAAGCATACCTATATATACGCCCTATCTGGCTAAAAAAAAAGATAGGCATGGGTAGCCAGATCATCTAGAAACACTTTTCAACACTATAAAAACATAAGTTTTGCGACACTATTTGCCAATTTCTTACGGTAACATGACTAAGCAAAAAAATTTAAACAAATAAAATGGGGCACTCAATGAAAAATGGCAACGTGCCAATGGTGGGCATTTAAAAAAAAAAATTTTCAGCCACGTGCTAGGCAAACCATCAAGGCACATTTTCCGACAAATAAACATCTAAATAAATCGTTACTCTGTGATAGTTCCTTAGTACGTAGTAATTTTGAAAGAAATGGGAAAAAACGAAAAAGTGTCAATCGCAAGAAAATCGAACACATACCTATATATACGCCATATCTGGTTAAAAAAAAAAGATAGGCATGGGTAGCCAGATCATCTCGAAACACTTTCCGACACTATAAAAATATAAGTTTTGCGACACTATTTACAAATTTCTTACGGTACCATGACCAAGCAAAAAAATGCAAAACAAATAAAAAGGGGCACTAGATGAAAAATGGCAACGTACTAATGGTGGGCATTTCAGAAAACAAAAATTTCAGCCAGGTGCTAGGCAAGCCATCAAGGCACATTTTCCGACAAATAAACATCTAAATGAATCATTACTCTGTGATAGTTCCTTAGTACGTAGTAATTTTGAAAAAAATAGGAAAAAACGAACAAGTGGCAATCGCAGGAAAATCGAACACATACCTTTATATACGCCCTATCTGGCTAAAAAAAAAGATAGGCATGGGTAGCCAGATCATCTAGAAACACTTTTCAACACTATAAAAATATAAGTTTTGCGACACTATTTGCCAATTTCTTACGGTAACATGACTAAGCAAAAAAATTTAAACAAATAAAAAGGGGCACTCGATGAAAAATGGCAACGTGCTAATGGTGGGCATTTAAAAAAAAAAAAAAATTCAGCCACGTGCTAGGCAAACCATCAAGGCACATTTTCCGACAAATAAACATCTAAATGAGTCATTACTCTGTGATAGTTCCTTAGTACGTAGTAATTTTGAAAGAAATGGGAAAAAACGAAAAAGTGTCAATCGCAAGAAAATCGAACACATACCTATATATACGCCATATCTGGTTAAAAAAAAAAGATAGGTGTGGGTAGCCAGATCATCTCGAAACACTTTCCGACACTATAAAAATATAAGTTTTGCGACACTATTTGCCAATTTCTTACGGTACCATGACCAAGCAAAAAAATGCAAAACAAATAAAAAGGGGCACTCGTTGAAAAATGGCAACGTACTAATGGTGGGCATTTCAGAAAACAAAAATTTCAGCCAGGTGCTAGGCAAGCCATCAAGGCACATTTTCCGACAAATAAACATCTAAATGAATCATTACTCTGTGATAGTTCCTTAGTACGTAGTAATTTTGAAAGAAATGGGAAAAAACGAAAAAGTGGCAATCGCAGGAAAATCGAAAGCATACCTATATATACGCCCTATCTGGCTAAAAAAAAAGATAGGCATGGGTAGCCAGATCATCTAAAAAAACTTTTCAACACTATAAAAACATAAGTTTTGCGACACTATTTGCCAATTTCTTACGGTAACATGACTAAGCAAAAAAATTTAAACAAATAAAATGGGGCACTCAATGAAAAATGGCAACGTGCCAATGGTGGGCATTTAAAAAAAAAAAATTTCAGCCACGTGCTAGGCAAACCATCAAGGCACATTTTCCGACAAATAAACATCTAAATGAATCATTACTCTGTGATAGTTCCTTAGTACGTAGTAATTTTGAAAGAAATGGGAAAAAACGAAAAAGTGTCAATCGCAAGAAAATCGAACACATACCTATATATACGCCATATCTGGTTAAAAAAAAAAAGATAGGCATGGGTAGCCAGATCATCTCGAAACACTTTCCGACACTATAAAAATATAAGTTTTGCGACACTATTTGCCAATTTCTTACGGTACCATGACCAAGCAAAAAAATGCAAAACAAATAAAAAGGGGCACTCGATGAAAAATGGCAACGTACTAATGGTGGGCATTTCAGAAAACAAAAATTTCAGCCAGGTGATAGGCAAGCCATCAAGGCACATTTTCCGACAAATAAACATCTAAATGAATCATTACTCTGTGATAGTTCCTTAGTACGTAGTAATTTTGAAAGAAATAGGAAAAAACGAACAAGTGGCAATCGCAGGAAAATCGAACACATACCTTTATATACGCCCTATCTGGCTAAAAAAAAAGATAGGCATGGGTAGCCAGATCATCTAGAAACACTTTTCAACACTATAAAAATATAAGTTTTGCGACACTATTTGCCAATTTCTTACGGTAACATGACTAAGCAAAAAAATTTAAACAAATAAAAAGGGGCACTCGATGAAAAATGGCAATGTGCTAATGGTGGGCATTTAAAAAAAAAAATTTCAGCCACGTGCTAGGCAAACCATCAAGGCACATTTTCCGACAAATAAACATCTAAATGAGTCATTACTCTGTGATAGTTCCTTAGTACGTAGTAATTTTGAAAGAAATGGGAAAAAACGAAAAAGTGTCAATCGCAAGAAAATCGAACACATACCTATATATACGCCATATCTGGTTAAAAAAAAAGATAGGTGTGGGTAGCCAGATCATCTCGAAACACTTTCCGACACTATAAAAATATAAGTTTTGCGACACTATTTGCCAATTTCTTACGGTACCATGACCAAGCAAAAAAATGCAAAACAAATAAAAAGGGGCACTCGTTGAAAAATGGCAACGTACTAATGGTGGGCATTTCAGAAAACAAAAATTTCAGCCAGGTGCTAGGCAAGCCATCAAGGCACATTTTCCGACAAATAAACATCTAAATGAATCATTACTCTGTGATAGTTCCTTAGTACGTAGTAATTTTGAAAGAAATGGGAAAAAACGAAAAAGTGTCAATCGCAAGAAAATCGAAAACATACCTATATATACGCCCTATCTGGCTAAAAAAAAAGATAGGCATGGGTAGCCAGATCATCTAGAAACACTTTTCAACACCATAAAAACATAAGTTTTGCGACACTATTTGCCAATTTCTTACGGTAACATGACTAAGCAAAAAAATTTAAACAAATAAAAAGGGGCACTCGATGAAAAATGGCAACGTGCCAATGGTGGGCATTTAAAAAAAAAAAAAATTTTCAGCCACGTGCTAGGCAAACCATCAAGGCACATTTTCCGACAAATAAACATCTAAATGAATCATTACTCTGTGATAGTTCCTTAGTACGTAGTAATATTGAAAGAAATGGGAAAAAACGAAAAAGTGTCAATCGCAAGAAAATCGAACACATACCTATATATACGCCATATCTGGTTAAAAAAAAAAGATAGGCATGGGTAGCCAGATCATCTCGAAACACTTTCCGACACTATAAAAATATAAGTTTTGCGACACTATTTGCCAATTTCTTACGGTACCATGATCAAGCAAAAAAATGCAAAACAAATAAAAAGGGGCACTCGATGAAAAATGGCAACGTACTTATGGTGGGCATTTCAGAAAACAAAAATTTCAGCCAGGTGCTAGGCAAGCCATCAAGGCACATTTTCCGACAAATAAACATCTAAATGAATCATTACTCTGTGATAGTTCCTTAGTACGTAGTAATTTTGAAAGAAATAGGAAAAAACGAAAAAGTGGCAATTGCAGGAAAATCGAACACATACCTATATATACGCCCTATCTGGCTAAAAAAAAAGATAGGCATGGGTAGCCAGATCATCTAGAAAGACTTTTCAACACTATAAAAATATAAATTTTGCGACACTATTTGCCAATTTCTTACGGTAACATGACCAAGCACAAAAATTTAAACAAATAAAAAGGGGCACTCGATGAAAAATGGCAACGTGCCAATGGTGGGCATTTAAAAAAAAAAATTTTCAGCCACGTGCTAGGCAAACCATCAAGGCACATTTTCCGACAAATAAACATCTGAATGAGTCATTACTCTGTGATAGTTCCTTAGTACGTAGTAATTTTGAAAGAAATGGGAAAAAACGAAAAAGTGTCAATCGCACGAAAATCGAACACATACCTATATATACGCCATATCTGGTTAAAAAAAAAAGATAGGCATGGGTAGCCAGATCATCTCGAAACACTTTCCGACACTATAAAAATATAAGTTTTGCGACACTATTTGCCAATTTCTTACGGTACCATGACCAAGCAAAAAAATGCAAAACAAATAAAAAGGGGCACTCGATGAAAAATGGCAACGTACTAATGGTGGGCATTTCAGAAAACAAAAAATTCAGCCAGGTGCTAGGCAAACCATCAAGGCACATTTTCCGACAAATAAACATCTAAATGAATCATTACTCTGTGATAGTTTCTTAGTACGTAGTAATTTTGAAAGAAATAGGAAAAAACGAAAAAGTGGCAATCGCAGGAAAATCGAACACATACCTATATATACGCCATATCTGGCTAAAAAAAAAAGATAGGCATGGGTAGCCAGATCATCTAGAAACACTTTCCAACGCTAAAAAAATAAAAGTTTTGCGACACTATTTGCCAATTTCTTACGGTAACATGACTAAGCAAAAAAATGCAAAACAAATAAAAAGGGGCACTCGCGGAAAAATGGCCAACATTCTAATATACGGCATCTCAGATAAAAAAAAAAATTCATGCACGTGGTAGCCCTACCATTAAGACACACTTTCCAACAAATAAAAATGAAAATAAATCAATACTATATGGCAATTCCTTTCTACGTAGTAAATTTTTACAAATATTGAAAAAAAAACATAAATTGGCAACCGCAGGAAAATACCCCACATAC
Organism: Palaemon carinicauda; assembly: GCF_036898095.1. Classification (NCBI taxonomy): domain Eukaryota; kingdom Metazoa; phylum Arthropoda; class Malacostraca; order Decapoda; family Palaemonidae; genus Palaemon; species Palaemon carinicauda. The sequence continues at coordinate 85,443,655 of NC_090739.1, forward strand.
CAATATCTACGACGTATCTGGCAAAAACAAAGTCACGCATGGGTAGCCAGATCATCTATACACACTTTCCAATGCTATAAAAATAAAAGTTTTGCGACACTATTTGCCAATTTCTCACGGAAAAATTACTTAGCCAAGAAATGAAAAAAATTGAAAAAGGGGCACTCGTGGAAAAATGGCCAACATTCTAATATACAGCATCTCAGATAAAAAAAAATTCATGCACGTGGTAGCCCAACCATTAAGGCACACTTTCCAAGAAATAAACATGAAAAAAAAAATCAATACTATATGGCAATTCCTTACTACGTAGTAAATTTTTACAAATATTGAAAAAAACAGAAATTGGCTACCGCAGGAAAATACCCCACATACCAATATCCACGGCGTATCTGACAAAAACAAAGTCACACATGGGTAGCCAGATCATCTAGACACACTTTCCAACACTAAAAAAGCAAAAGTTTTGCGACGCTATTTGGCAATTTCTTACGGAAAAATGATTTAGCCAAAAAATGCAAAAAACTGAAAAAGGGGCACTCACGGTAAAATGGTCCTCGTGGTGATGAACGGCATTTCAACTAAAAAAAAAATCATGCACGTGGTAGCCAAACCATCCACCAAGACTTTCCACAACTGATAACCTATTCAAGTTGCACCATTCTACAACAATTTCATAATACGTGATAACTTCGATAATTACGCAACTTACCTTAGAAGGGTAAACTCGGTCGCGCTCGACCCCGACGCGTCTCAGAAATCTGGGAAGGATTACAGCTACTGCGATGCACGTCTGGACACTACTAAAGCGTGTAGGCGAGTGACCGACTGCAGGTCGATCACCCACAAATTCAGTCACAGGGGTGAGTCACGTGAGAAAAACATCTTTTGTTTTGACGCTCGGGGTTAAATGATAGGAGTATTACCATAGCACAGGATATATTGCTGTGAGGACAATATCAAATGCTTTAAAGTTTCCAGAGCCATTAGAGTTACACTTTACTGGGAATCCATTTCAAGCAAAGACAGCATTGAAAAGCATAGTACTAAATGCTATGATTCCAGAAGAAGCAAACCATGATCTACTACAATTTGCTCAAAAGGGACAGAAGTGTTAGGAGTCTTCCATTGAGGATCAATTGCTGTTGACATCAAAACTATCACTTTGGGATCCAATAAAGAAGTTGAAACTCAAGACTTTCTCAAACTGGGTGCCAAAAACAGAGAATCGTTTAGGTGAAAAAGTGTTCAATCTACAGGAAGAGCGTGAACAGTTGGGAAAGTTGTTGATCGTCCAAGGGAGTATATCAGAGTTGGTTCTAAAACTCACGAAAACCATAGGCAAATATGAGATGTCTTTTGTGTCACATTCTGTTTGTGCTGTTGATGGGTCACTTTACATCCCTACTGATAAAGCTCGTCTATCGCATGCAATTGAAGATGCCACTAGTGAACACTCACAGTCTGCATCCTCTAGCCTTACACTACTGGTTAGCCAGCCTTTTCACATCCCGGTAATTGACACAATGGCAATGCTTTGTGGAATGAAGAAAACTCCAACGATGAAATGATATCAGACCTCCGGGCAGCATTTATCAAGCGAATCAAATCATTGGTAATTAATTAGCTACAATAAGGTCGAAGTGATCTTTGACAACTATCTTGATCAGTCTTTTAAAAGCAAAACACGCCATAAGCAAGTCATTTCAACAACAAATTATAAGATTCATAATTCACTGAAGGCCACAATGTCTCTGGAAAAGCTGCTGTCTTCCACAAAATCGAGGTCTTACAGCATTGTTTTCCGAGGTTCTGTTAGAGAAACTCTCAAACTCCGAGAATCTAGTCGTGGTCTATGGGATGAAAATCAAGAGCCGAGACCTGGAAAAGGAACATTTGCATGAAGAGGCTGACAATCTTATACCCCTCCACATCCTTGCTTCGATTGACGAAAATCAATGGCAAGATAGAAGAGTCTAGTCACCAGACACAGATGTTCTTAGGCTTTTACTGGATCTGGTTTCACATAGGCGTCTCAGTTCCAAATCCCTCACAAAGGTCAAGTTCCTAACCTGCAAAGGCAATAAGTACAGACAGATTAACGAGTCGGAGCGAGTGCAAGTAATCTGAAATCAAAAATGGGAAAGGCTCATTGGACTTCACAACTTTACAGGTGCAGACTAAAGTGGAAAATTTGTCGCTGTCTCCAAAAATATATGGGTTTGGGCATATGTATGAATCTCCCTAACGACAATCCAGCCCTCACTTTTATCATAGAGTTTCGGTAAAAGTCACCCGGCTTCTGATTTAGTCAGCACTGAACTTCCAGTATAGTTAAAACCATTGAAGAAATTGATCTGCAGTGTCTACTGCCCCAACGGACCAAGGAAAATTCCTGCACTGTGATGGGAGACGTTTTGATAAAAAACCTTGAGGGTAATATGCTTCTGACAACTTGTGCCACCCTAATGCCGCATGTCATGCAAGCAAATCACATGGCAATGCATGACACGTCATGCGTCACGAGCTGAACAGTCTTTCCTACAGTTAGCCAGAGTGGTTAGCATTTGTAAAAAAAAGTCTACTTTCCAGTAAAGTGTCTAATTCTGCTAGCTCCCACTCCAAAGCTGTGCTTGAACTGACAAAGTGTGCTTGCAAAGTTGGTTGTACGGGAAGATGTAGTTGTTGTAAGAAAGACTTACCATGTATTCTTCTTTGCAGATGCTACGTCAGTGATTGCTCAAATGTCATCATGAATGACAGCAATATCCAAGATGATGACAATGACAAAGATGATGAAACGATTTTTGGTTAAAAACTTGGTTTTAGTCTGGTTTTGATTGATTATCAAAACCTTTTTGTTTTGTCAGTAAGAATTATAAATGTGCAGCTTATCTTATACTTTGTTCACTTCCGGTATGTACGTTAATCGCATGTAAGACGTAGCATATCAAAGTGATAAGTATTTCATATATTCTTGTTAATTTGGTCATTCCTAGTCGTTTTGAAAACCGGTTTAGGTAATTTTATTTTTATTTCTTTCTTAATTATGAATGTTTGTGTTCTGAGAAAATGTGAATAGTGTGTAAATCTTGTCCTTTTTTTTTCTTTTTACCTTTCTTGAAGGTTTCAATTGATTTAATTTTACAAAGATTATTTACACTTTTTGTTATTCTAGTCGGGAAGTTTGACCTCTACTTTCTTCATTGTTATGAATTTTTAAATTAAATACAATGTATCTCTCCATTCTAAGCATATTTCATCAATAATAATGTTGAAAAAAGACTCGTTACATTAACCTAGCTGCTGCAACGAATAGAAAAAAAAGACAACAGAAATTGGTATATTTTGTAAGTATGGTAATTATGGTGAAGAATTTGGGGCATATTTATATTTTTCACTTTATGTATCGTGCAATACATAATCCAATTAATCAGTATGTATCACAGAAAAGGGAAAATGGGAGTTATATTAGTCGAAATTGAAAAAGAAAAAAAAATCGCCCAATATTGGCAGCAATCTGGAAAATTCATGATTAGGGATTAGGGATAAGCATGAGATTGCTCGTACCTACAGGGAGAGCATAGGCACCAAAAATCACGTCCCTACGTTCTAAATAAGTGAAATTACAGTGAAAATTAAGATTTTCCTGAAATCGGTGGCAACCACTTTGAATATGGCCGATTTAATGTGGTTCTAGAGGGGGAAATGGCCCCCTCCAGTTTCTCACACTATAGCACAAGATAAACCAGTAAAAACAATAAAAACAATTTTGACAAACAAACCCTACAAAAGTTCTTTTTATGACAAGTTATACCGCATTATGAACAAATATTGCATTTCTTTATTTGACACAAATAAGTGACATTATTTCTTTTTATAAAAAGTATATACTATAAAGAATGATATCGTTTTCTTCATTGGCTTTCCAATAGCTATTATTCACCACATGCTAATGGCAAAGATTTCTGAAATCCAGAGATATACAATGTCATCAAGATTGATGAATTTAGCGCTAATGAACTTCAATTCCAAACGTGGGTTCTTTAGCAGTAAAAACACCCTTCACATTAACATGATTTATTATGACTGACCCTATTTTCTAGTTATAAAATACTTTTTACGATGATTTCCTTTTTCAATCAAACTAGTTACCTTTCTTTCAAATAATATTTTGATAAAAGACACCAACGTGCACGTAAGGAAACTAATAAGGGTAGTCAAGGAATAGGTTCAGACACTTAACTAAACTGTTCTATTCATTACCTGCTATATTATTGAATGTTCCTTTTCCATATGGTACGTAAATCATTAAACATGACTCATATTGTAAAAAAAAATACAATGAGAACAAGGAAGTTTTTCACTATTACCCTATTTTGAATGATATACGTATTATTTAGTCAGTTCTACAAATAAATGCTACATTGCATCACTATATAAGCCATTAAAGTACATAATGTAAATCTGAACTCTTGCATACATTTTAGGATTGTGGTAGCCTATTGGAAACGTCCCCACCTGGCGTTCTGCAGGACGGGAGATCAGGACCCACTCAGACTCGATAGTTTCTTGTAGTGTCTGCTCCATCTTTGTGAGGTAAGGATGAAGGGTTTCGGGGTGCCTATGGGTGTACCTACTGTGTCATCAATAGCCATTGCCAGGACCTCCCTGGTACTACCTCGGGTGGCTAGGGGGCCTGATCACTGATCATGTGTGTGTATGGCAGTCCTCTGGGGCATTAATGGTCACTGCCTCTTGCCTCTGCCATTCACGAGTAGCCATTAAACCTTTAAACATTCATCAGTAGGATCATAGAAATCCCTCGCACTCCAACACTCTTAGTTTGTTAATGTGAATATCAAGAGAACTGTGAAGTAGTGCTGTGTTGATTCACTTCTCAGAAGAACGAATCGTCTGTTGAAGCTAGAGCTTCCTCGGAAGTTCCGGGGAAAGTGGAGTGCTCCAATGAGAATATCAGATAATGGAGAATAATGTTCCTTGACTATGCTGTAACCTGACTACGAAAACTTTTTGTTGTTTAAGGCCTGAAGTCCATATCCGCGTTTTATGATCTGTTCTTAATTACCGTTAATGATTCTCCACACATGGTTAATATTTGGTAAAAAAAAAAAAAAAAATAGTTTTCAGTAGATCCATATTCATTCTAGAAACTAAAATAAATGTATCAATATATAAAATTTATAGATATATTAGAACGTATCGCTTGAGAGAGAGAGAGAGAGAGAGAGAGAGAGAGAGAGAGAGAGAGAGAGAGAGAGAGAGAGAGAGAGAGAGCAGAATTTGTATGCACGGAAATTTATAGCAAAATCTTTTATTTATTGGTTTCAAGTATTTGTATGTGGTTTCAAAAACAATGATGTGAGTATATTTTGTTAACTAGTACATGTGATATAATATGAAAGTTACTGTGACTAAGATTAATTATGATAAACTATTAAAACATTTTTAAGACCTTTTCTTGAAGAACATTAAATATAATTGTCAATTTTCATACTCCAATTCATATATCATGAGCAGCTATTGCAGACGAAAATTTCTTCTTTTTTCATAATCAATGATTAAAAATTCATGATCTGTATACTAGATATATGCCATAAAGTGAGTTTATTAATAAGGGCAATGGCCGTTATCAGAAATGAAATCATCGGTGTATTATGAACAATGCACGAGTTTTTTTTTTTTATTTATTCGTTTTTTTTTAAAGTTACTTTACTTTTACTTACTGTGAGGGCTGTTTTTCTGGTCCCATACAGCAAGGGAACCCCACTCTCTACAGGACCTCCACTGTCAATTTACCTTGTTCGTTGAGAGTATTTAATGTTTCATATAGCTTATTTTTCTTTTACTGTTAAATCGTCACTGTTATATAACTGTTGAAATAGGAAAGTCTTCAGTTTCCTTTTGAAAGCATTAATGTCTTCAATCATTCGAATGTTTCGTGGGAGCTTATTATATAGTCTCGGGGCTGCATATTTAAAGGTTCTGGAGCCTAATGTAGGCATACATCTAGGTTCCAACAGTTTGAAGCCATCTGTAGCTATTCTCGTGTCGACACGATTTGTTGGTTGCGCAATACGTAGCAATTCTCCTAAGTATTTTGGACGACCGAATCTGATAACTTGGTGGATTATTGTGCATATTCTAAATTAAATTTTCGCTTTAATCGGCAGCCAGTGTAAGTCAATTAGTATAAGGGTTATCCTTTCTCTAGGTGGGACACCTTTTATCAGTCTTGCTCCTCTGTTTATTGTTTTGTAATTTCTTAAGTTGCACTTTTGGTAAATTGTAGTAGATAGAGTTGCAGTAATCAATCATGGTATTAACACTGTTTAATCACATATTTCTTTACAGAATTTTCGTCCAGGTTCTTTTTATAAACGCAATATTTCTTAAATGATAACCAGCAGTTTGTATTACATTATTTATTCGGACATTTAGAGAAAGGTTACAGTCAAGAAATGCACCTAGATCTCGAACTTTACTAGATATCGGCACTGAGTCATTATTTATGTTCATTGTAATATCACCCAAGTTTCTCACGCTGTTTCTCTTTCCCACCACCATGAATTCATTTTGTTCTCATTTAATTTTAGTTGTTTAAATTTCATCCATTCTCTAACACTGTCAAGGATTTTGTTTAGAGTTTCATTAGTGTCATCTATATCACTTATGGAGGAGTATAATTGTGTCATCCGCAAATAGTTTGAACTTAACGCCATGCCTTTGTAGTATTTTCCATAGACCAATCGTATAGATGCAGAATAAGATTCGGCCAATTACACTTCCCTGTGGTACCTCTATGTTTAAGGGTTCATATGATGAGTTTCAATTTGTACACAGTAATTTCTACCAACTAAGTAGTCTTTTAGGTGTTCGAAGGCTTAATCTTCAACGCCGATGGATCGCAGATCATTTAGTTGCAGTATCAAAAACAGCACTGAGATCGAGTAATATTAAAATACCACATTTATTTTCATCCATTATTTCAACCATATCATTTACAACAGAGCAGATGGCTGTCTCCGTAGAGTATAGTGTTCTGTCAGCAGATTGGTTATCAGGCAGAGCTTCTATCACTTCTTAGTGACTGACTAATTGTTCATGAATTACATATTCAAGCACTTTTGAAACAAAGGATAGATTCAAAATAGGTCTATATGAGCTTAATTCCTGGTAGCCCATTGCATTTTTTTTCAGAACTGGTGTGACTACAGCCATTTTCTCATATTTAGGAAACTTACATTCATCAATGCTTGCATTTGCTATTCTCATTATTTTTTTTTTCGGCTAGACAAGAAAAGTTTCTCTCTTCACTTACTTCACAGTTTGTTTTCTTTACAAATTTTCGAGTTTTATTTTATTGAGGAGGAAAATTGTAATTTCTCATGCGCTACAAATTTGCCGTCAGGGCCCCTGAATATCAAATACAATTGATTTAATATC
>NC_090739.1:85483621-85486121 GCF_036898095.1 Palaemon carinicauda
ATAAAGTTTGATTATGACTCCCCAGTCCCTGATTACACTTGAATTCAGGATCTGCGATAAGAATGATAATAATCTTATCTCCGCCACTATAGCTGAATCCTACGGATATATCTCTAATAGTTTTGCTACTAGTTTGTAAGAGACTTTTTCTATTATATATTAATCTTTAATATTCCCAGGGTATCGACTCCTTTTTGTCATGAGAATAACTCATTCGAACCTATGTCTTAGGGGCTTCATACATAGATAACAATTATATGTCTGTTACAAATTACCCTTTTCCACTATAATGTATGAGCGCTAGGAGAATACTTATCGTATTTTTGTTAATTACTAATTCATTTCGGACTTTTTTCTATGCTTTAAAATATATTACTGAATAAAAGATAGACAGTAAATAAACGAAAATTTCAAAAAGAGGTGTTAAAATTTATATATCTATGTGGATGATTTATTTCTTATTTTTAAGAAAGTATCAGTGAATTACATCGCTTTTCGCTGTTACATGAATACTGGGAAACAATTGTTTCCGCGTATATTTTATTGATTATGACGTCACAATTGAAGAGGAGAGAGAGAGAGAGAGAGAGAGAGAGAGAGAGAGAGAGAGAGAGAGAGAGACGGTAAGGTAAAGCTCGAGATTTAGTCTTACCAGTGATGACGGAGATATTGTTTTCCAAGTTTCCCGGACTATATCTTTTTTCTTTTTTTTTTCAAGCTAATCTTTTTATTCAGATTCTTCTGTTATTTCCAAGTTTACTGTTCTTGCCTTTCACTGGGTTTTGAAAATTTGAACCTTCATAAATGACAATCCAATACCTGAAAAACAGCCAAAAGTCGAATGATCCCAGTCGTTTGTGGATTATCTTCCATTATCTAATCAATAGGTATATCTGTGTTCAACTATAATTGAAATTCAATTAACTATCTTGTTAATGCGCTTCTAATTAAGTGCCTCTTTTAATGGTATATCACCACGAAATATGTTTCGTTGATCAGTACTTGCAAGCATTTGTTGTAAAACAGATGGGGGATTCATGATATATATACTTTGTTTGATTACTAAAATTGGGTCATACTTTTTCATATAATTCGGGTTAAATCTAAAGTTATTCTTGTTATTCATCTACCTTTTTTTGTAATCTTAGTTAAAGTTTGTATATTGTGCAAATTATGCGGAATGAAGTTAAACCCTAACAAATCTCGAAGTATGTTTGTTAGTATATCAGGAACATTAGATAGTCCTCACCCTGATAGTCTCATTGACAATTTCCCTGCAAGTACATGTAGATCATTTGAACCTTTATGTTTAAGTTTTAGATTTTTACAAAATATTGGTATAATGAGAAGGTATATCAATATTTATGTAATTCTAATTTGTCTTCCTGCTTGATCTTCGGCAACTGACTTTCTAGTTAGCTTGTTAAAAAATATCAAGCATCAATGTGTAATTTACTCTTTGTTTATGTTTATTTCTTTTCATAAACTGTCGCAATTCATTGTAAACAGATCATTGCAGACTATACCAGTCACTGCGTATTATAAGATTTGCAGTTGCTTTTGTCTTGCTTTTTCTTCCACAAGTTTCAATATTATATAACATTTTACAAGTTTTATTCTGGATGTGATAGATTTAGGGAATGTTCATGTTAATATGCTCGTTTTTTTTTTTTCATGTTTTATAGTTAATGCTGTAAATCTCTATTTTCTTGTTTGCACTATACTAACCCCTTCCCCCAACTAGAACCCTTTCGTTTGCATTTACTTCTTTCAAAACTATAGAGTTGCAATTTTTCTAATGATATTAATAGTAATAGTAGTAATGCCAGCAATGTCAATTCACATTCATGTTAATTACGTTGACTAATTGGGGATTCTTGGTTTAGATTATGCCCTTTCCCACAGGTCAATGTAAAAGGTCTTATTGGAATGATTGGCGCAGTATGGGCGTTTGGATCTGGTACATTTAATCAAGGTCGATATGAGGAATGGGTTATATATATATATATATATATATATATATATATATATATATATATATATATATATATATATATATTTTTTTTTTTTTTTTGAGTAAGTACTTATCAAAAGTCTTTGACAACCAAAGTGGAGTCTTCTTAGGCTCGCTTACGTTTATTTTCTAAAATGAAACCATATTGAAGGCAAAAGAAAGCGATCAATTTCTCGCTTCATATTCTATAAAATTCATGGATTTTACGCAGCAATGTAAATCTCCTTGAAAACCTCTGAAGATTATATTACTAGATATAATGCTGAGTAAACAATATTTGTCTTCAAGAGCCCAATATTTTAAAACGATTATGATGATACTTGTGAACAAAAGCTAATTGTTGGGTACAACAAACTATTGATTATCGAATGTGAAACATAAAAAGCACAACTACATTTGACTCTTTCACATATATTATTGAAGACCAAACACTTATAACGTTTTTCTAAACAACAAAGAATCCCTGTAAAATTGTACTGCATAAAG
>NC_090739.1:85491121-85498621 GCF_036898095.1 Palaemon carinicauda
TAGAGTCGATTCTTCAATTGCTCCAGAAGTTCAAACTCGCATCGAATGTTTTTTCTGTTAAACAGGTGGATACTTTGAAGAATAAGTCAAATAAATCTTCAATGTAACTGGGTGAAATCGTTGATTGAATATCAAGTAAGATACCGTTTTATGCGTGATTATCTAGTACATGAAAACAAATCTCATTTAACTGTGATATTCTAAGTATGCAAATCAGTTCTCAATAACAATCGTTAAGGATATTCAACTAAACTTGAACAATTAAATAATTTATTTTCAATCCAATACATCTAAAGGGTAATCGGTCTCATGATCGGAAGTAGTGAATGATTTCTTTTTTCCTAATTTATGGAGTATCCTTGAAGAAAAATAAATAAAATCATCGTCATTTCCTTCACATTTTCTACAGTCTCTGTAAAGACAGGTGTCTAAACGATAAAATACATCGTTGCTCAATGGTAATCTTTCTTTGTGGATTAAATTCAGGATTGTCATACAACGTTGCTTGCAAGAAATGACTGATCAAAACAGTTATCCAAAGAATGATGTTACATGTTTACCTTCAATAGTTATGTTCGATTTACATTTCCTAAAATTTGGTAAAAATATAACCTCATAGTTTGGTGACATTAATTGAGCCATAGATTAAACAACACTATGACAAGAGGGAATCTTGTTGACAAAGTCATATAAAAATTAAGTTGTACTGAAGCAAAAGCACTCCATCCCGAGCTCACACAACTTTGTATACATTTTTAAGGTTCTTCGTCAGTTTTAATCCCCATGGTGTTTCCATTTGGTTTATTGTTCGTTTTAAAATATGGAAAGGAAAAATGGCTGTATGCCTTGAAAACTATACCTAACTATCCATCTCTGTAGCGTGAGTTGTTAGATCAAAATGACCTCAGTTTACATACTCTAATATCAGTTCAAAAATTGTTCGCTTTGGGAATCGACTTAATGGACACCGCGTAGTCTGATAAAGTGTGGCTCGTTTGCAACGAATTAAACAAGAGATGGCCTTTGTTCTCTGGAAAATATAGCAAGTAGTTAATCCAACCTTTTGATAGTCCCCGCCCCATTACATGTCCACTGAATTCAATTTAGTTAACTGAATTCATTAAAGACTAAAATAATGTTTTCATGGTCAGCAACTTCATACATATCTTGGTAATACTATGATCGCAGTTCATCTTATTTTCTTTTTCCATTACTCAACATATCCTTACTTACTGCTACGCTGGAATAAACATCCTGCAAATATATATCTTTATTAATAAAGAAGGAGTTCTTCGTTGCACTTTTTTTATGCTGTATCGTTTAACGATATGTTTTTACAATTAATGAAACCTAGATTCAAGGACAATGAAGCAAAATTAGGAATGAATCACATTTACCTAAATAGGTATTCTAGGTAATTTTATCAAAGCATATAAAACATCCTATCTCAAACTTGTTATTGATGCAGGTAATATTCAAAATATGAAATGTTTAAATCTGCAAATGTCGATATATATCCAATACAAAGCATAAGAGAATTTCAATTATCTATAGAACCCTAATGGTAAATACCGCAGGATAAGAATAGATTAAACTGCATATACGAAATAACTGAAAATATTATTCTAACGTAATATGATATTAGATATATAGAAAATTTAAATTCAAATACCTTCTTAAAAAACCAGGAAATCGAATAAAGGCCTTCATAACCCTATACAGTGATAAGCTTGTAATGAAGTATTCCCTTTTCATAGCAATGAATGAAGCAATGTTGCAATATTAAGTTTTCCAAAAGGAATTACTAATAGAATAAAGAATCATAAAACATAAGGACAGACTATAGATGGGAGGGAAATTATATTCTTATTAGGAAAAGCATAACGAAAGTCAACAGAAAAATATTGAAGATATTTAATATTTCTCCGAGCATTTACTGAGAGAAATACTGCCCAGTAATTTTCAAAGTTAATTGCGAAATATTATTGCAGTTGGCCTATACATAGTTCTTAAATCTTCTTTTACTCGACCATGAAAACTAGAATATACATAAATGCTGGTAAGACGGCCAGCTAAAAAACGGGCTATATAGTCAGATGATGACTAAAGTTCAATGCTTCGAACGTATATTTCCCGCTGTGAATCCTGCTGCAAGACACACCAATATGAAGGCCTTTAAGAACGATGTAGGAAATTACGTCTCAAATGGATAACTTAATTAACACTATATTAAAAAATGAAAATAAAAAATGAATTGATGTACACAGACCAAAAACAGACACATACTTCAGAACTGCCTTCACCTATCATATTTATCATAGCCTGAGATTATAAAAATAGCTAACATTAATGTGTAGGGAAAAAGAAAAGAAAAATAGAAATACCCCGAACAAGTTCGTTTATTCACGCTTGTGACTTTGATAACAGCGTAATACCGAGGATGACTGCAAACTTCATCTTCAATATTTTCAGTCATATATACATTGCGATTTTAGGAAGAATGACCATAAATTAGGAAAAATAACTTTGTCTCGGAGAGGCTATCCTACCTATCAATATAGGTAATAGGTTGGTCAGGGCACCAGCCACCCATTCAGATACTAACGCTAGAGAGTTATGGGCTCCCTTGACTGGCCAGAAAATACTACATTGGATGTTTCTCAATGGTTACGTTTCACTTTCCCTTTGCCTACACATACACCGAATAGCCTGGGCTATTCTTAACAGATTTTCATCTTTCCTCATACAACTGAGATTACTAAACAATTCTTCTTCACCCAAGGGGTTAACTATTGCACTGTAAATTTTCAGTTGCTACTTTCTCCTGGTAAGGGTAGAAGAGACTATTTAGCTATAGCAAGCAGCTCTTTTAGGAGAAGGACATTCCAAAATCAAACCATTGTTTTCTAGTCTTGGGTAGTGCCATAGCCTCTATACCACGGTCTTCCACTTTCTTGGAGTAGAGTTCTCTTGCTTGAGGGTACACTTGGGCCAACTATTCTATTTCATTTATCTTCCTCTTTTTTATATAAAAAATTTTTATCCTAATATTTTTACTGTGCTTAAAATATTTGATTTTTTTCTCTGGTTTCCTTTCCGCTCTGGACTATTTTCTCTGTTGGGGCGCCTGGGCTTATAGCATCCTGCTTTTCCATCTAGAGTTTTAGGTTAGCAATTAATAATAATAATAATAATAATAATAATAATAATAATAATAATAATAATAATAATAGCCGGTACATCCATTTGTGACCTGATTTACATGCTCCAAGTTAATGATGACTGTTGGAAAAAGGCACCAGGCTGACATATTTCTTGTCATTAGACTTATTCTGTCAGGTAGAGACCTACAATGACAGACACCTTGAATATCAACATCCCATGTACATATAATGCGTTGCACCTCCAGATTTCCACAAATCCTGATATGTATAATGACCAGTTTTCAATATTTAAGATCTGTCCACTTTTCCAATAATACACAAATTAGTACTTTTTAAAGAACACTACAGAGATATGTTGAGTCATTATTAGAGTTTTTATTTGGGCAGATAAAGATGTTTACTACTATTCAAGCAACATAGCAGAAAGGATATCTAACCCAAAATATTTTTTTTTTTTTTTTTTATGTTTTTTTGAGGGATTGTTACAGTTTCAAGAGAAGATATCAAATGAACGCCATAAGTGATCGGAATTGGATAAGGAATCTAATAGAATCTGCCTTGGAACATGTGAAAACCTCCAGAACTTCCACCGGTGTTCAGTTTTAGAAAAATTGCTATTAGGGTAATAGATATTAGACGATATTTAATCATCATGATTTCATGATAAGAGATTAATGACTGTCCAATAGCCTCTGATGGTGTCCATCCTGTAGTTCATTCTTTTTTATTGCATATAAAATGTACCGCTAGACATTAGACTAAGTTGGTATGAAAAGTTAACGCTTACCATTGTCTTTGCTTTCTATTTCGCTTCCCCTGCTACTACTTATCAATATTTCAGAAGGGTACGAAGCATATGCTGGGGTTTCGGTACCTCTTGGTATGACAGATTTGAGGTAATTGAATGACACAGGCTTAAAGACAAAAAAAGAATAGTAAACTGGATGCGAAATCCAACTAAAGTAGAGAATATTCTAACAACATGCAAGAAAAGAAATGGACATTGGCTGGGCATATGATGAGGATGTTAGCAACGGTGATAAGTTCCTTGATATCAAAATCATCAGAAGAAATAATTTCCTTTCGAGGATAGGACATCAATGGTAACATCTGAATTTCAATCCTCTTCTGAGGGTTCAAAAAAGGTGTTAAAATTTTAATTAATCAAAAACCTGTCTTAGGGCTGAGGTATCATTATACCTTCAAATAAGACAATGCGAATGATAAACATCACTCACTGACTGAAACAAGAGGTTAAGGCTCTGCAAAGGAAAGGTGGATTGAAATATATAAAACTCTATTACCAAGGAATGTATTACAAATCCAAATAGGATTACCTATGACTTTAGACAATACTTGATTTAGAAATATAAAAAAAAGTATATTTCCCAGGTTTGCATATTTTTTATTGAAAGAGTGTTGTATTAAAAACGCATCTTTAAAGTTTAAACGAATCCTTATTAGTTTTTTCATCCTTAAAAGAAATGAAATAACGTTTTTAATAATATTAAATGAATTACATTTCGAATTTTACATTTACTGCACCGACTAAATGCACTTTTGCAGATTAGGCTCTGATGAGAGTTTATTGCCAGAAGTATGGTTAATACCCATTTTGTACACCATAAAATAATTGTTCCCTTTAATGAATGGTTGCTTAGGTCTAAATATTAATTTCACAGCGACGTTAATTATTCACAATACATTCAGTTCTACATTAAATGGTTAATGTTATTTTATATAGCTTACAAATCTCTTTAAATATAAAGGCGTCGAGTTTATACATTCCATGACCAATATTTAAGTTGTTTTCAAAGGTTTCTTTTATGAAACTGGACTCTATGATGTTTCTTTCCACTAAGTTATTTGAATGAACCAATTTCTTTGCACCTGACCAATTAATAGTGTGATTTTTATCTCTAACGTGAGCAAAGAGTGCATTATTATCTTGAGCATATCTGACACTTTTCTTATGTTGTTCAATTCTCTTTTCTAGATCTTTACCAATTTGACCAATATAGTATTTTTCATAAGCATTGCATGGAATACGATATACACCTCCCTTGGTAATGTCAGGAGAATTCTTTATTAAGGCTGTTTTTATTGTATTTTTACTCTTAAATGCTACATTTACATTGAAATTTTTCAACAGTTGGGAAATTTCTTTAAAAGAATTACAATAAGGTAGTACAAGTAAATTTTGTGTGTTATGCTAGATATAAGTATTGATATATACATGATTATATGTTACGATATTAATTTTGTATGTATATAAATGTATATATATACATATATATGTAGGTATATGTATGTATGTGTATATATGTATATGTATGTATATGTATATGTATGTGTATATAAATGTATGTGTATATATGTATATATGTATATGTATGTGTATATGTATGTATATATATATATGTATGTATGTGTATGTTTTGCTTATGTATTTGTATAGATAAAGCTACCGTGTTTTCATATAAATGAACTGTACTGAAAGTCAAAAAACAAGAATTTACCCGCCACCAGAAATGACCCTTTTTGGCAGGTGTCTAATGAGCTTGGGTGTCCGCCCACTTAACACCTGACCCAAGCCCAGGTAGCTGGTAAGGGAGTGTCATTGTTCTCTAAATCTCTATATGTATGTTCGTACATTTACTTTCCCTATAAAATGTAAAGAAACCTCTCTCAATGAATCAGTCATCTGGAGAAGTATCACGAAACTAGTCAGGACTTAAGCGTATATTTCGTATTTTAATTTTCTCTGTGGTTCTTCTGCATATATATATATATATATATATATATATATATATATATATATACATATATATATTTATATATATATGTATATACGTATATATATATATATATATATATATATATATATATATATATATATATATACATATATATGTATATATACTTTATATATATATACATATATATATATATATATATATATATATATATATATATATATACATATACAGTATATACATATATATGTATATATACTTTATATATATACATATATATATATATATATATATATATATATATATATATATATATATATATATATATATATACATATATATATATATATATATATATATATATATATATATATATATATATATATATATATGTATATGCACACACACACACACACACACACATATATATATATATATATATATATATATATATATATATATATATATATATATATGTGTGTGTGTGTGTGTGTGTGTGTGTGTGTGTGTGTGTGTTCTAGGGAATGTACTACCAGGAAAAGTCCTATGGATATTTTATGAAAAGTTTTCTGAAAAATTCGTGTTTTCCTCCTGTAACCAAACTTGAAATATCTCATAAAGGCATTACTATTATACTAAAATAAAGTAAAGAATGAAGTAGTTCTCAAAATTCACGTTTTATTATGAATCATCAACAAGTAGGTGTTTTCTTTTAGTCTCACTGGTATCTGTTTCCATTAATCCCTGTAGGCTAGGTATAATGTAGTTGATAACAAAGACCTGTGCAATTTCTGCATATTATCTCATTTAGTATTGCAGGGCAGAAGATTCTTCTTGCCTTTCTATGTTTGCTGTATTTCCTCTCATATAGTGGTAGTGTCCATGTTTATTGTAGAAATGTTACTTGATAGATGCATTTTTCTTGTTTGGAGCATTTTGCACTTCTGCTTTTTGCTCAAGTTATTGATATTGATTCTCAGGGAAAGTTCAATCTGGACAGCCGGTAAAGCCCTAACAAATTTAACCGGATACATGAGGCATACAATTCATCATAACAACAAATTTCTCTAAACTATGCTTCAGACATCCTTTGAGTTCTGCATTTGAGCTTTAGACTTCTTTAAAAGAGCCAATGTAGGACGGTAGAGCCTCATCTTGTTATAAGGATGAAGCCAAGAGAAAAAATTTGAGTAAGGTAACATATACAAATTCAAAGTAAAAATATCAATATTATAAGACCGATCCAAACCAACTTGAAATTAGCTAGTATCTTGGTATTTGAAGTCGCGATCACATTTATTTACGGTAATACTCTATGACCATTCCTGCTACTTTCCAGGTTTATATTTCCATTTGTAAAATTTTCCCAAACAATAAATTTTATCCATTTGAATGCGACACAATATATAAACCCAAATGAAATTCTTATCTTAAGGACATACTCTTTGATCTTAAATGTTTCCTAGATTGTACGTTTTATATGCAGAGGACACTAGAACGCAAAACTGTGTGACCGTTTTAGGCCAAGGCCAGAGAAAAGAGAAGAAACTAAATAATAGACAAACAGATGATGGGTGGGG
>NC_090739.1:85503621-85508621 GCF_036898095.1 Palaemon carinicauda
TTAATCGGTGAATTCAGGCCTGGAATAAACAATCTTTTTTGGGATGAGCTATCTTACGAAGCTGATTTAGTGTAGAGTAAGTATGTTATATAAGTATTTTGTTTGTATATTTAACAGGTGAATAGCCAGCTCTTGAAACGAGTTCCTCTCATGTAGGTGTAAGAACTGTATGTAAACTATGTAAGACTTTCATTGTTAATTTCATTGTATTCTTCATTTAAGACAGCATGTGCAGATTTACGTTATTTTTAAGAATGAACTTTTTATTTCACGTATTTTGTTACAAAGTCTTACGTTATGTCGATTATTTACGCAGTAAGAACCATACGAAGTATGGATGAGGGCTTATATAACTTTTATTTATGTTTTCATGAGGTATTGCGTTATATTTGTGAGAAAATATGCAATTTTTATATTTGCCATGTGTTTTGGAAGGTTCTCAAAAACCCCTGCGTTAGATTTTATCTTGTTTTGTTTTTTAAATGATTTAGAACAAAGGTGGGCGCATCTAGCTGAAAGAGAGTTACCTTGCAAGCAAAGATCCTTCCCCTGAATTGTTATCTAGTCGGTAACTCTTGCGTCGTTAAGCAGTCCCCCAAGCCACGAAAATAATATATTTAGAAGGGTCTAGAATAACTAGATCCATATACATGTGCCCCTAGTGATGTGTAGGGCAGAAGAGAAACCGCCTGTCCTGTGAAAGAGCCAAAGTTCTTCCTCTCTCTCTCAAAATGACTTGAGTGTGTCCTCTCCATATTGTATAATTTTAATTACAACATATATTGTGTGTAGTGTGTTGAAACGTTACTGAAGGCGTTAAACATGAGTTCAATTTATTGTGTCATTATGCGTACTGGTCTTATATAAACTTTTGTAACTGGCCTCTGCAAGTAAAATACTTGAAGTGCATTTATTATGCCTTTACTTTGTGAGCTAAAACTTGTAATTTTATCAATTACTTCATATAATTTCTCTAAGTGTTTAATCCTTAGAGTGTTAAAGGTGACCTATTTGCATTAAGTAGTTGGTGTTAAATTTGATTTCAAGTGAAACAAGTGGTTGTATAATTTTCATAAGTTTTAATTTATTTTATCTTAATAATTCGAGTGATTTATTTCTTTTTATGTGAATTCTTTCAAAGTGTTCTATTTTTTATAAAATACATTTAATTTGTAAAAAATATAATATTTCGTTCGCCAGCTTTTTGTTTTATAACTTTTCCGTATCGTTGTTAAAGAATCGAAGTAAAAAGGTTGTTTTGATTATTTGTTAATAATAAATTCCCAGTGTTGTTTAGAGCGTACTTAAGATACCTTTGGATATTCAGTCTGTTTATATATTGCCGTCTGGTAGTTATAATTTTCTCTGAATTCGGGTATTATTCGATAATAACAGATTTATGTAAAAACAAACAGGTGAGTTTAGAACACGAGACGTTGTGCAGCTTACCAGCCGTAATATATATATATATATATATATATATATATATATATATATATATATATATATATATATATATATATATACAAATTTCATGGTATGGATAGGGGTAGAGTAGTTCAAAATGTCCTTTTTTTATTATTCCCAACGTTTCGTGATTCTTAATCACATTGTCTAGGGCTAAATATAAAACATATACAAAAGAATTAAGAAACAGTTAAACATTTTTACAAATTCATTCAAAACTATAAAAACCAGTTAAAATTTAAATGAAAATTAATAGGAAAAAAATGAATAAATAAAAATATATACATCAGACAGGGTAGTGAAACCAACCTCGCAAAAGCGTAGTGAGAAACTGTATGCCAACAAGAGTTAGAAAACAAACCAAAGAAAATTATGACAAATACAGCTGAATAGAAGAAGCTTGGGTATTTAACGATGGAACTAGTTGTTTGATCAATATGGATTCAAGAAGAGGTAAGTCATGGTTATTTGACACTTGACCAATGATGGTAAAATCTTTGTTTTCAATATTTTGTTTGCACATTTTAGCATGAATCCGAATATTAAAATGTTCAGGGTTGGATATTCTGCAACCAGTTCGATAGCTAACACCTCTATGGGAATCAATTCTGAACTTTAACAAACTCTTGGTAGATCCTACGTAGGTCCCAGAGTTACACATTGGGCAATTATATTTATATACAACACCAGAGGACATATAAGGACTCAATCGATCTTTGAAGTGGAAAAGCGAGTCAATAGTGAGAGGGTTCTTAGGGATGAGTTTAACTTCCACAGCTAAGAAGTGTTGTTGGATAATTTCTGTAAACTTTAGGATTTCCTACAGAAAAAGTTTACAGAAATTATCCAACAACACTTCTTAGCTGTGGAAGTTAAACTCATCCCTAAGAACCCTCTCACTATTGGCTCGCTTTTCCACTTCAAAGATCGATTGAGTCCTTATATGTCCTCTGGTGTTGTATACATATATATATATATATAGGTATATATATATACATATATATACATATATACATATATATATATATATATATATATATATATATATATATATATATATATATATATATGTATATATATATATATATATATATATATATATATATATATATATATATATATATATATATATATATATATTCAAAACTGAACTTAGTTTCGAAGGTCTCAAGTTTGTTTCCCATTTTCACCGATAGCACTAGATAATATTTTATTTCTCAATGAAATTTGAAAGTAAATTACTAGAAACAAAATTGAGAATGCTAAAACTCGATAAGCACACAAAAACTTCTCTATAAAGAGAGACTATATCATATATCTTATATTAAGAATAAATACTACAAGAAGTGTGTAGCGACTAATTTGTAATTCTAGTCAATGATTGGGTGAATAAATTTTGCCTATAGTCTCTTTGTAAAGGTCGATGAATTAATGCAAGATATGATAGTTAGCATTCTTATCACATAAGGATGGAACTCCAATATATGTTCAAACTACCAGTGGTGTTTAATTTATCGATTCCAATGTTTATTATGAATTCACACCTTAAAATTCTTTTTAAAGTGGATAGTTTCATAAAAAAAAGAAAAAAAAATATTGTATAACGATATGATCAACGAAAAAAAATGAATATTTTTTTTTTATTTTATAGGAGAGATTGACAAACAAACACAAGCAGGGATAATCTCCAAGTGCTGGAATGAAAAAAAAAAAAATGCTATATAAGAACCACACTGCTTTTTTTTCGTGAAATTCTAGGTCGATGAGAAGTTTAATTGAGGAGTAGTGCATGCTTTTCCGAATGTGACAACAGGTAAGTGTAGTTAAGAAACTCAAGGACGAGACGTGAGTGGACTAGCAAAATGGAAAAGCCTCTTGCAACACTCTGCACATAATAATAAAAACGACACTATTACGGCGAGTATGAATGCGTGGATTCTGAATAAAAACGAGACTTACAAAAATGATGCCACCATCTTAGAATGCAGATGAAATAAAAATGTATCAAGCTGAGCAATTAATTCCATGTACTCCATGCTTTGTATTTTGGCTGTGATATCGTGAAAATTAAAACATACATTTCGTTTTTTGAAAATGCACAATGAATTTCCCATAACTATTCTATGTTAGAAAGAACAAATATACTTCTATTTTACCTCTTAATAAATGTAAATGTGACTTTTAGACTTTTATTCAGATAAAAAAAAAAAAACCTGAAAGGGAGAATAAATATCCATTAATGTTACTCGGTAGATAGGATAACCAGGCGATTAAATAGCACACAAGATGTTGCAAAATAAATCAGAATAAGGCTTGCTATTATATTTACTATTTTAAGTTGCTTCATAATACCTACAATTTAAGTTCCCTTAATACAAATTTATCTAATACATAGCCATTGACAACAATAATTTTGTTTTTCTTCCAATATCATGTTTGATTCTAGCTAATAAATTCCAATTAAGGATATAAAATAGAAAAACTTTATAAGCTGTTTATGCAATAAAAGGAACATCATATTACATTAGGAGTGTTCGTAATTTTTGCTAGTCACTGGCCAGAAAAACAAAATTATCATAATTTAAAAGTCTGAATATGCTAATTATATATATTTTTTAACCGACTTTTCTATTATATGACACCAAGGCTTAGTCTTTTTCTCTTAGTTTCTAATTTTTCTTCGAAGGAATGATTGTTTTGCATTTAGATAATGCAATTTTTCAAGTATTTTCCGATGTGTTTCAACTATTAAAGCTCATGATACTGTAACAATAATTTAAACATAAAATTAAATCTTGGACTTAATCACTCATTTGAAATACATCTAAAAACACACATTTGCATGTACCAACGCACATAAACAAAATCTACACACACACACACACACACACACACACACACACACACGCGCACACACACACACACATATATATATATATATATATACATATATATATATATATATATATATATATATATATATATATATATATATATATATATATATTTATATATATATATATATATATATATATATATATATAAATATATATATATATATATATATATATATATATATATATATATATATATATATATACATATGTTCTTAAAGCATCATCTAATAAACATTCAGGTACTCAGAGTTCCTACCTATATATTACAAATACAGTATATTACCAAGTGCAATCTTATAATTAATATTCAAAAGTTGATATAGATAATTTAGATTTAATACTTAAATTTTAATATAAATAAACATATTATTATTATTATTATTATTATTATTATTATTATTATTATTATTATTATTATTATTGCTTGCTAAGCTGCAACCTTAGTTGGGAAAGCAGGATACTATAAGCTCAGATGCCCCAAAGAGGAAAATAGCCCAGTGAGAAAATGACACAAGGAAAAAATAAATATTTTAAGAGCAGTAAAACATTAAGAAAAATATTTCCTATATAAACTATGAAAAACTTTGACAAAACAAGGGGAAGAGAAATGAGGGAGACTAGTGTGCCTGAGTGTAC
>NC_090739.1:85516121-85518621 GCF_036898095.1 Palaemon carinicauda
ATATATACACATATGTAATACATGTGTGACGGCGCCGAGTATGGCTGTGAACTCAAAGGCAGGTAGGAAACGACTGAGTTATATTGTTGTAGAACATTCTCCTTATATACAAAACCTCAAGGCAACAAGACATAACAAGTTCACAAGACAGACAATATTACAAAGGAAAAACCAGACATGAATTTTCATGTTCGTTTTAGTGCAAGGGAAGAGCGAAGATACAAGCATAATATATACAAAAGGAATTTTGTACAATTGTGTGAAACACGGTTGGTACATGGCTCCCCCTCCTAAAAATTACATACTGTACATGTTAAATAGGGCGCCCTGATCTAGAGAGGCGAACTGTAGGCGGGTCATCTGGCAGGAGATAAGCAGGTTTTAGACGATCAATGGAGACCCAGTCTTCTTTGCCCCGAATGTTTAGGAGGAATGCTTTTGGACTGCGTCGGATCACAAGGAAAGGGCCCGTGTAAGGGGGCGTTAGTGGTGGCTTGCTGGTGTCATTGCGCAGGAAGACGTGCGTTGCAGAGTGCAAGTCCGTTGGTATGTGATGCTTCGCTGGGGGCTTGTAAGTCTGGCGGCACGGAGTAAATTTTCCCACGACGTGACGTATGCGCTGGAAATCGTCGGAGGAGGTTGTAGAAGGAAAAAATTCGGCAGGGACGACCAACGGATCGCCATAAATCATTTCAGCT
Organism: Palaemon carinicauda; assembly: GCF_036898095.1. Taxonomy (NCBI): domain Eukaryota; kingdom Metazoa; phylum Arthropoda; class Malacostraca; order Decapoda; family Palaemonidae; genus Palaemon; species Palaemon carinicauda. The sequence continues at coordinate 85,516,820 of NC_090739.1, forward strand.
GCCGAGACGTCGAGGGCGTCTTTAGGAGTGGTCTTTAGTCCAAGGAGGACCCAGGGAAAATGAGTAAACCAGATGCAATCCTTGCAGCGGGACATCAAAGCTGCTTTGAGGGTGCGATGAAAACGTTCAACCATTCCATTGGCAGCGGGGTTGTAGGCCGTTGTCTGATGTAGGGTGATGCCCAGGAGATTCGCTAATGACGTCCACAATTGAGAGGTGAAGGTGGTTCCCCTATCAGAAGTAATATGCTCAGGGATACCGAATCTTGAAATCCATCTAGAGATTAAGGCAGATGTACATGAGGCAGACGTTGCAGTTTCCATGGGAATGGCTTCAGGCCAACGAGTGGAGCGGTCGATGACAGTAAACAGGTAACGATGTCCTTGTGATGTGAGTAGGGGGCCTACAACGTCGACGTGAATGTGTGCGAAACGACGCTGAGGTTGAGGAAAGGTGCCCACTCCTGAATCCGTGTGTTGATGTACTTTGGAAGTTTGGCAAGAAGTACAGGCGCGGACCCAATCCTTAGCATCCTTAGAAATGCCGTGCCAAATGAACTTTGCCTTCAGCAGCTGTGTAGTAGAACGGCACGAGGGATGTGAAAGGCCGTGGATGAAATCAAACACCTATCGGCGCATGGGAACAGGAATCCAAGGTCGCGGTCTACCAGTACTGACGTCACAGAGGAGGGTGGTGTTGGAGTCTTCGAGGGGAAAATCTTCCCAACGGAGGGACGTGCAGGATGTCCTACAAGCTTGATACTCTGGATCCTGTCGTTGGGCTTCAGCCAGGGCGTTGTAATCCAATCCCAGTTGAACGGCAGCCAACGTGTTTCTTGACGGGGCATCGGCAACGGGATTCATTTTCCCAGGGACGTATTGGAGGGTGCAATTGTATTCAGCCACGGCGGAAAGATGTCGGCGTTGACGGGCGGACCAGGCGTCAGACTGTCGAGTGAAGGCGTGCACCAGAGGCATGTGGTCTGTGCGAATGACGAAGGGCGTACCTTCTAAGAAATGGCGAAAGTGACGGACAGCCAAGTGCACCGCCAGCAATTCTCGATCGAAGGTAGAATAACCCGATTCTGCCTTGGACAGTTTTCTGCTGAAAAAGGCCAATGGGCGGGGCGAGCCTTTGACCACCTGCTCGAGTACTGCACCAATAGCGACGTCGCTGGCATCGGTGGAGAGAAGGAGAGGGGCGTGTGGGATAGGAAAAGTGAGAGCCGCAGCAGTTGATAGGGCCTTCTTTGCATTGCAGAAGGCTGCTTCTTGAAGGGGACCCCACTTCAGGTCCTTTGGCTTGCCCTTGAGGGAGGCGTAGAGGGGAGCAAGAGTGGCGGCAATGGCTGGCAGAAAACGGTGATAATAGTTGATCGTGCCCAAGAATTCCTGCAGAGCTTTGACAGTCGAGGGAGTGGGGGAAATTCTGAACGGCTGCTACCTTCTCAGGGAGGGGATGGACTCCTTCAGGAGTGATACGGTGCCCCAAGAACGACACTTCGTTAGCGCCAAAGGTACACTTGTCGTACCGGACTACAAGGCCGTTTTGTTGCAGGCGGTCGAGCACGATGCGCAGGTGACGGAGGAATTGACTGAGTTATATTATTGTAGAACATTCTCCTTATATACAAAACCTGAAGGCAACAGGACATAACAAGTTCACAAGACAGACAATATTACAGAGGAAAAACCAGACATGAATTTTCATGTTCGTTTTAGTGCGAGGGAAGAGCGAAGATACAAGCATAATATATAAAAAAGGAATTATGTACAATTGTGTGAAACACGGTTGGTACACAT
>NC_090739.1:85526121-85531121 GCF_036898095.1 Palaemon carinicauda
GTGCAAGGTTGAATGTCATGTTGATTGGAGAGTTACTTGAGGAGGTGGATCAGTTTAAGTACTTGGGGTCTATTGTTGCAGCAAATGGTGGAGTGGAAGCAGATGTACGTCAGAGAGTGAATGAAGGTTGCAAAGTGTTGGGGGCAGTTAAGGGAGTAGTAAAAAATAGAGGGTTGGGCATGAATGTAAAGAGAGTTCTATATGAGAAAATGATTGTACCAACTGTGATGTATCGATCGGAGTTTTGGTGAATGAAAGTGATGGAGAGACAGAAATTGAATGTGTTTGAGATGAAGTGTCTAAGGAGTATGGCTGGTGTATCTCGAGTAGATAGGGTTAGGAACGAAGTGGTGAGGGAGAGAACGGGTGTAAGAAATGAGTTAGCGGCTAGAGTGGATATGAATGTGTTGAGGTGGTTTGGCCATGTTGAGAGAATGGAAAATGGTTGTCTGCTAAAGAAGGTGATGAATGCAAGAGTTGATGGAAGAAGTACAAGAGGAAGGCCAAGGTTTGGGTGGATGGATGGTGTGAAGAAAGCTCTGGGTGATAGGAGGATAGATGTGAGAGAGGCAAGAGAGCGTGCTAGAAATAGGAATGAATGGCGAGCGATTGTGACGCAGTTCCAGTAGGCCCTGCTGCTTCCTCCGGTGCCTTAAATGACCGCGGAGGTAGCAGCAGTAGGGGATTCAGCATTATGAAGCTTCATCTGTGGTGGAAATGTGGGAGGTTGGGCTGTGGCACCCTAGCAGTACCAGCTGAACTCGGTTGAGTCCCTGACTAGGCTGAAGGAACATAGAGAGTAGAGGTCCCCTTTTTGTTTTGTTTCATTGTTGGTGTCGGGTACCCCCCAAAATTCGGGGAAGTGCCTTGGTATATGGATGGATGGATGGTGTTTGTATGTGTAGCAGAGCGTGCTAGAATTTATGGAAAGATATTATGCCCTCTTAATTGCCTAAAAAAATAAAAAAGCTAGGGGCCAATTGCAACGACACTTTTTAGTTCTACAGGTTACTGGGGGAAAAATGGCATTTTCAATCACATACTTGATGTGAAAGTCATCAAGTGAATATTTAGGGGGAATGATATTTCCATTCTTCACCATTCACTGATTTTGGTGAATACCTTCAAATATAATTCTTAAGGTTTTAAGGAGAAGCTATTTACACTCGCATGTAAATTGTAGGTACTAAGTTCCATGTGCAGTTTTGAATTTTGACATTTTATAATTTTGAATATTGCAGTAAATATTGATAAGGGATAAATTATTTCAATGCGTAGAATTATCAATTTAGAATTCTTAAAAGCATATAGTACTTCCTAGCTTAAGGATTTGATATATAATATCATTAATATTAATATATTTATTCACATAATCATTATCATTATTATCTTTTAAGTTTATTGCTATTTATTCTTCTTATTTTTTTTCTTCTTTTTCTTCTTCTTCTTCTTCTTCTTCTTATCATCATCATCATCATCATCATCAATATTATTATTATTATTATTATTATTATTATTATTATTATTATTATTATTATTATTATTATTATTATATGAAACCATCATAGCTGAATATAATGCCATACTCTTCTTACTTTCCAGAGCTCACTTCAAGGAGAGGTAAGTCTCAAAACCTCGCATGGAATAGGACAATGGATTTTTCAAGCAAAGGAAACATAATTTCTCAAGATATGTAGAGTAAATTTATAGATAACATTAACTATTCCATACATTATTATCCCGTTAAATGAGAGCATGCTATACTGTATTAGAATTTACTTCACTCCAATGTTGTATTAGCTTCTCTTAATTCTAATACTAGGTCTAATAAATATAAAATACTTAGAATGTAGTGCTATGCTGTATCCATCTTGCAATCTACACATTGGTGATCGACGATAGTATTAATGGAAAAGAATTCGTTGGTTTAAAAATTATAAATCTATATTATCAAATCTATATGCGACCTTTAATGCATTAAACAAATAAATCACTTCTAATAGTTTCAGGATGAAAGGAATAGAAAATATACTATTATTGAAATTTGGAAGATAATAGCCACAATTTGAGGAAAATAATACAATTTTAAGTTCTGCAATTCCTACAATAGCACAAATCTATTCAGGGATATACTGTTATTTTCTTCTTTTCCTGGAGTAGATTAATGATGGATCCGATGTAGTCTTCAGTACATGAGTTTATTATTATTGAAGAAACAGTCGTTAATTTTCGGAGAAATGTTAGTGCAATTCTTTTCCCATTGAAACGGGAAAGCCTAGAAATAGGATTTGCAGTCGAGAGATTCCTGTTCCCTCTGTATGTACTGGATCCGTAATACAAAAGGACCGCAAATCATACATCTACAGATGAAAAAGCTAAAAGTCCGAGAATTATTAAGGTGGCCATAGCACTCCAGGGCTTCAAATTCTGAATGGAGATTATCCCAGGAATAGAAAAGATCCATGCAGACTACCTTAAAAAAAAATAATGGAATTTCGTTATCAAGAGTTATTAAGAGGTTTTACTTTATTGAGAGGTGCTATTTGGAAGTTTATGCTGTTGTCTTGCATTAATCTCCTTAATATTGGATTAAAAAGTTACAAGATTATTCTGCTGTGTCGCATTGCCAAAATACTGTATATCCAATTGATTTTTTTTTCTTATAGATTTAATCTCTTATGATTTTGTATAATAAGTATCACATATATTTTTCACGTGATATATTGAATTTTATGTTTATCTCTAGATTTGGTAAATACATTTTGAAGTAAAAAGTCATACAAGTTCTATGAGGACATGTGTGTGAGAAATACCAAATATTTTCAATGTTTCTTCACAACCCCAAGAGAGTTGTATCATGCAATGATCATTGCTATGCCGTGGTAGAATGGTCTTCATCTATTGTGGAGCTACTTCATAATTTTTTTTTTTTTTTTTTTTTTTTTTTTTTTTTTTTTTTTTTGTTCCCATTGACTCGCTGAGTAAATGGAAAATTTAGAAAGACATAAATATTGTAATATCTGCACACCGTTTCATATTATATATATATATATTTTAGTTACTGAATCGTGACTTTATATGCGAGGGTTATCTATAATGAGTTCATATGCAGGTTCTCTTTGAACACCCACTGGTGATATTGTATATTGCAAAATTTCCATTCATCCATAGTATGAGATGTAGAGTAGATTACGGCTCTGTATTACATATTCCTGTTGAATTTAGGTTTGTTCCTGAAGTAGAATCGAACTCAGATAACCTAAAATTATGTTGACAGCCGGACTGTGTCAAGATACTCAGTCGCTGGTGAGTACTGAAATCAAAGTAGAGAGCCTCGTCATGTGGATGGTAAAGGAATGAAACCTCTTGCTACGAACTATGTTACATAGAGATAAGATAAAATGTAAAAAAATGGATGAAATTCTGGGAAAATATATCTAAACAAAGACATTGTAATTTTTAATTCAAATAAGAGCTAATTTGAAATTCAGATGAGCATCATACAGTCATCGAACAAACTTTAGAAAGGGAGATAGTTATGAATAACAGTTGAAGGAAAGGCACTTATTACATCAGCTAATGTAGAAGGAATTCACGAAAAATTCGTTATAAAGATTTTCCGTATTTAGGATAAATTTTCATGTTCCATATCCAACATAAGACGGAACACATTGCATTTTCATCTAAGTAAAACAGATAAAAGGTTCATAACATGTCCAATCAGTTATGTACATCGTAGAGATAATTATACAGAGAATTCTAGTAATTATTCCCAAGAACTATTTATTTACATTGGAATCTTATGGTTAAAACTATCATAAACTATGATTATTTAGGTATATTGGCTTAAGAACTAGAGTTTTTTTCTCTTTTGCCAATTACGGCGTCAGTAAAGCAATTGTCCTGCCCGTTTGTGAAGATAAACAACGTCAGCCACTACAAAGCAGGTTATCACCAGTTTTACTGTAACAAATAAATAATCACAAAAGATTTGTTGAAAGCAGGGCTGATTACGGCACCCCCAACATTCAAGGGCTTTTTAGTAATTTACATAACTGTTATGTGTCTCTAAAGATGGAGCGAGATTACATCTGCATAAAAGGGAATATTAACATAGGTACTTTTCTGGCGATATTCATTTTAATTATTCTTGATGTGATATAATATCGAATAATACCATCATTTTTTATAGTAATAGGAAGTAGGGTCTTACTCTTACCAGTAAGAATCAGCATGCTTCCGATCTATGTGAAAAGAAGCACTCCGATGTCACCTTATTCATATCATGACTAAGGAAAAGAGCTGTCTTCCTTAAAAAACACAAGTCTACTGAGCTTTAACTGTTACACATTATGATTTCTAAATTAATATTCGATAGGAGAAAATAAATTATAACGATATTTGTGGCCATAAATATCACCAAGTATAAAGCAAAAAGGTCTACACCATTTCCTATGATAGATGAGTGAACGTTCCACATTTAAATGACGATATGGGCAGGATCAATTGAATTCTAAGCAGAGAAATCGTTACAAAAGGTGGACATTTTAGAGTGAAGGGAGTGATGTATCTAACCTATCTGTAACAAACACTTCGGCTTCTGCCGGTCAGATTATAAACTATACAATTCATCAAGTAACGTTGTTTCCATAAACAATAATAATGGGTCTGTATCGAAGCCTCCATCTTTCCAAAAATTTCTTTGCTAATTCCATAGTAAGACTATTATATTAAAAGGACTTGGGCAGTGTTCTTTTCCGTTTCTTATTTTCTCGTATCAATTAATTCATAATTCTAAAGTTATCCATGAATTTAAAATGCATTAATTGGGACGATTCTAAGAATCTTTTTAAAAAGTAATTGTATGAGTATCCGGAGACTTGTTGAAGGGCCTGCTATAAGTATATGGGCTATTACCAAAGAAGACAGATTTAATAACAATTGAATACAGTGATATTTCTCCAAGAATTTTAATATACCCAACCAATATGCTCAATACT
>NC_090739.1:85543621-85546121 GCF_036898095.1 Palaemon carinicauda
AATGTCATTTTAAATCACCACCCATTATGGGTAAAGACTTAACGACGTCCCTGCTAAGGCCTGGATATTTGGAGCATGGTCGATTGTCTCTTATTTGCAAGACCCAGGAGTCAGAGTCATATTGTTAGTCTTGATAATCATAATGGCTTCGTGGATTTAGCCTTTAAAACGACACCTATTTCCAGGAGTGATTTACGATGCATATCAATGCATAGGACTTATATGGATAAAAGTGGCTGATGGGCGTTTCTAACCCAGCACAGGGTTTTCCCTTTTCTCTAGCACGGCTTATGTCAAGTGAAAGGAACTTGAAATTGATCGACTCCTTTACGATGTGACATGCATTATTATTATTATTATTATTATTATCATTATTATTATTATTATTATTATTATTATTATCAAGTAAACTACAACCCTAGTTGACAAATGAGGAAGCTATTAACTCAACTGCTCTAACAGGAAAAAATAGCCCAGTGACAGAAGGAAATAAAATTGTAACTTAGCTATAAGAGATATAACAAATAACGAATATCAAATATCTCAAGATCAGTAACAACGTTATCCTATATAGGCCATATATAAACTTTGAATACAGACTCGTGTCAGCTTGTTCAACATAAAAACATTGGCTGATAGTTTGAACTTCTGAAGTTCCACTGATTACACTGCCTAATTAGAATTCCACAATTTGGTCACAGCTAGAATAAAACTTATAGAATACTGTGTAGTAATAAGCCTTATGATGGAGAAAGCATGAATGTTAGCATCAGATACCTGACCAACACTGCGTAGAGCATGGAACAATCTGGGAAGACCTGATTGCAAAAGATGGTCAGAATTATGAAAAATCTTAATTAATATTCATAAAAAAAAACTAATTGAACGATGCTGCCAAAGAATTTATATAAAGATCACGAATAAGGGATGAAATAGATCGCTAGATTTTGTCCAACAAATTAAGAAGAGAGCCAGCAGCTGAAAAAGAGACAGTGGAACAATACTCTAAACAAGGCAGAATGAAAGTTTTAATATATTTCACCAAAAGAGATGGATCATCAAAAATCTTAAAATATTTTTTAAATAAGTTAATTTTCTGTGCAATTCAAGAAAAAATATACCAATTTTTTTTTCAAAATTAATATGCAATCAAGAATCACACCTGATATTTTAAAGGAATCATATACTGTAGAGTTAAAGAAATGTCATCAACGTAGATATCTGGATGTTTAGCATTCAATGTCCTCGACCTATTTACAATTATAATTTGAGTTTTATTAGGGTTCAGATTCTTGTCCCAAAATTTATACCATGCATTATTTTTTTTCTATTTCTGTATTAAAGGATTCAGAAACTCTGTATCTACATGTAGGATAAGGAATTGTGGCAAAGAGACTAGCATCATCTGTGCATGCAACGAGTTTGTTTTCTAGTCCAAACCACATCATGTGAATTTACTGTATTATGAAAATCAATGACTCAAGGACACTACTGTGACAGGTATCACATTCCTATACTGACCATGGTGCCCATAAACTTTATAGACGAAACTGTTTTCCTTCATGCATCTAGATTTACGTTCTGGGCATTTTACAGAACATAGTTGTTCATGTATTATTTTCCATTCTATGTCTTTATACTCCGAAACAAATCTTCAGAGATCAGAGAAATAAGTTGCATGCCATTTTAACCTTGATTTACTACATAATATCAAAGACGTGAGTTTTCTATACGCTATTTACCTTTAACTTGCCATATTCCTAAGATGTAAGTTCTATTACACCCTAGAAGATCTTTGTGTTATTTCCCCCTACTTTACTTAAAGTTTGGCGAATGATACAGCGTTATTTAATATGTTCAAACATTCAGACTTCCCTAGATTGTACTAAAATAGTCATTATGGCATGTAAACGTTTCATCTTAACTATATTCATGAATTTGATGAAGCTTATCATGGTTGTATAAAAATACTATACATAAAGTATTTAGATTACCTAATACTGGGTTTAATGATTCTGAACATCACCATTGAATAGTTAAAACTTATTTGGAACGTACGGAAACTTGTGAAATTATAACACTATTTTCATAGCTTCCTTTTCCTGCTCTCATGAAAGATGGGAGAGCTTGCTTGAAGAGAACGGGTTTTTATGTCTTTTAGTGGTCCATGTAAATAATAATTTATAGCCTATTGACTTTTTTTACCAGGAATTTACAACTTTTTTTCTATCATGAGCTGTTTTAACATTTCTAATTACAATGTTTTTTTTTTTTTTTTTTTTTTTTTTTTTTTTTTTTTTTTTTTTTTTACAAGTATTTCCAAATTTTAGTTACTGTGCTTCATAAAGGAGGAATTTTTCATTAATTTAGCTGCCTTTTGTGTTCGATTTCATCATAGGCCTACTAAGTGGTGGTTGAAAACCTACGTAAGATAAGATATTCTTTATGATATCAGAGAAATATTTTCCTGAATTGTTTCTATATGAAACAACGAAGTTAT
>NC_090739.1:85556121-85558621 GCF_036898095.1 Palaemon carinicauda
AAGTCTGGCAACATGGAGTAAATTTTACCATGACGTGACGTATGCACTGGAGATCGTCGGAGGAGGTTGCGGAAGGAAAACATTCGGCAGGGACGACCAACGGGTCACCATAAACCATTTCAGCTGCTAAGACGACCAGGGTGTCTTTAGGAGCGTTCCTTAGTCCCAGGAGGACCCAGGGAAGCTGAGCAAGCCAATTTGAGTCCTTGTAGCAGACCATCAAAGCTGCTTTGAGGGTGCGATGAAGACGTTCAACCATTGCATTAGCAACAGGGTTGAAGGTAGTTGTCTGATGTAGGGTGATACCCAGGAGATTCGCTAATGATGTCCACAATTGAGAGGTGAAAGCGGTACCCCAGTCAGAAGTCATATGCTCAGGGATACTAAATCTTTCTATCCATCCTGAGAGTAAGGCAGATGTACATGAGGCGTACGTTGCAGTTTCCATGGGAATGGCTTCAGGCTAACGAGTTGAGCGGTCGATGACGTAAACAGGTAACGATGTCCTTTTGATGTGGGTAGGGAGCCTACAACATCGACGTAGATGTTGGTGAAACAACGCTGAGGTTCAGGAAAGGTGCCCACTCCTGAATCCGTGTGTCAATGTATTTTGGAAGTATTGGCAAGAAGTACAAACGCAGACCCAATCCTTACCATCCTTAGTATTGCAGTGCCATATGAACTTTCTCTTCAGGATCTGTGCAGTAGAACGGCGCAAGGGCTGTGAAAAGCTTTGAATGAAATCAAAGACCTGTCGGCGCATGTGAGTAGGAATCCACGGTCGCAGTCTACCAATACTGACGTCACAGAGAAGGGCGGTGTTGGAATCGTCGAGGGAAAAGTCTTCCCATACAGAGGGATGTGCAGGAGGTCGAGCATGGAGAAAACCTTCTCTTTGTGCAGGTAGACCACGTAGGCGATGTTTCGGAGGGGGTAGTGATCTGGCTCTGTTTGCATGTTCAGGTGCCGGTAATCCCCACACAGATGGAGGGAGCCGTCTTTCTTTAAGACGATATGTAAGGGTGACAACCATGGGCTGGAGGCCTGTTGGTAAAGGCCCATTTCTTCCATTTCAGAGAACGGCTGTTTGGCAGCTGCCAATCGATCTAGTGCCAGTGTCTGAATTTTGCGAACACTGGGGGTACCGTCATCTTGATATGGTGATAAATACCCTGTTTGGCAGGAGCCATGGGCGTTTAGCAAACTTCTGGACGGGAAAACTTCCAGGTATGACGTGAGGAGGTGGGCGTAGGCATCAGTGGGTGCGCTGATAAGGAGAGCGAGGTTGGAGGGGGCTGGTTGAAGAGGTGTCGTCAAGTATGAGTCTGCGTTGACCAATCGTCGGTGGGTGACATCGACCAGAAGGTGGAAATGAGAGAAAAAATCTACACTGAGAATTGGCAATGTGACGTCAGCAACGAGAATTAAATTTGCCGTTTCCAAACGATAATGTGAGCTTCTCGTAACCGTAGGTGGGTATCGCAGATCTGTTGGCCGCTATCAGGCGGACGTCGGCAGACTAAGACAGACTATATCGTGTCCTGAAGAGTTACCTTGGCAATGTAGAACGACAAGCACCCGTGTACCAAAAATCACACGCCCGTTTCTGCATCATATAAAGAAAAAAAATTGGAAACACGGGAGGCCACCGCCACGAACGATGCCCTATTTTCACGTTTTTTAACCACTGACAATCCTTGGCACATTTCTTCGTGGCAGCCCCGAATCTGGAGTAGTAGTGGCAAAACAGCGGCTGATGGGCGGAAGTAAGTGGCTGTGGAAGTCGTTTGTTGGGGCGCGAGCGAGTGGTGGGAGATGGGTGGCTTTGTCGCCGCTCCATTACGTCACGGGTAGGCATGTGTGTTCTACTGCATTCACGTCAGCTTCGGTTGACGTTGAAGAGGTATCCTCTTTGTCAGAAGTACAGGCATCAATGGAGGTCTAGAGAGTTGTGAAGTGGCTGTCCAAAAGGTCGTCGGCTTTGGTCATCAAGTCCTTTATGGGTAAACTATCGACATCGGGTATGGCAGCGCATACAGGTTCGGGTAAACGGCATACCCAAAGGGCACGAAGTAGGTTCACTTCACGAGGAGAGCCTTCTACGGCAGGTTGCAAGCGAGCGATACTGATCATTTCCCTGAGGGAAAAAGCTTTTCTATACGTGCGGTTGGCGATGGCGAGTACTGTTGCAGAAGGTATTTTTTGAGGGCGTCATACGCTATTGGGGTGTCTCCTTGTTCACAAAGCCAGTTGGAGATTTCCGGGAAGGTGTCTTCGGGTATCGCCAAGAGAACATAACCTACTTTGGTGGTAGAGCGAGTCACGCCCTTGATGCGGAACTAGACTTCTGCATGCTGAAATCAAGCAAACACCTCTCCGCTGGCGAACGACAAAAGGTTGAATGTGGTAGCGCCAGCTTCCGTGGAGTCCGCCATAGTAACAGTGAGGGGCGGAAGGTGGGAGGAGCGAGTCACAGTCCGGGGTCACTAATGTGACGGGC
>NC_090739.1:85563621-85566121 GCF_036898095.1 Palaemon carinicauda
TCCAAAATAACCTGGTCTCATCGCAATTGAAGACTTGCTGTGGGATCAAATTTTGTTCCTTAATGTATCGGTCGAATTCGCCAACGTATTTTTCAGCTGCCGCCTGATCCGAACTGGCTGCGTCCCCATTCCTAGTCACACGGTGAATACCAGTTCTGTTCCGGAATTTCTCAAACCAGCCCCTGCTTGCTTTAAAAGTAAATGACGAATCACTTTCACTAGTACTGGCACTTTTGTTCACCAATTCTTCATAAATATGAAGAGCTTTCTCGAAAATGAAAGCTTCACTTATAATTTCCCCGGCCAACTGCTTTTCTTTAATAAATATAAGGAGCACATTTTCCATTTCCTCAATTACTTGTGGCCTTTGCTTACTAAATGCTGTCACTCCCTGTGCAACATTAGCTTTCTTTATCACTTCCTTATTTTTCAAAAAGGTCGAAATGGTCGACTTCGCCATGCCATACTGTAAGGCTAGATCAGACACTCGTACACCATTCTCGTATTTCGCAATAATTTCCTTCTTCAACTCGATCGTTGTTCTCACTGTTTTCCTCTTATCCTTCCCCTTATCACTAACTTTCTTGGGGCCCATTATTATCGGCGAAAGAAGACAATAAAACGTACTAAATCAAAATGCCCTTTAAATCTATGTAAAACCTAGAGAAAATTATAGCATAAACGACAGAATACGATGAAAATAAATTAGAAATTTTAGGAACACTTAAGCTTTCGTTAAGCAAGGTTCTTGGGCTTGACTAAATACCTCCATATACGCAACAATAGTAGGCTTTAATCATCTGCCGGCCAAGTAAATCTGCGTTTATGAGATTATTATCTGGCCAAAGTGGATGGAACCAAGGGATCATGAGACTCATGATTTGAACTTGTAATCTACTTTAGATTTGTGGGGTCCAGCTAGCGATACTCACACACTTGATCACCGACATTGACATTGTCCGGATATCTCCTCTGTCAGGTTCAGTATTATGAAGTCACGTGACAAAACATATTGGGCCGAATTCATTCTTTTTTTCTTTTTTTTTCAGATAGATCAGATGCACACTTAATCAAATATAACTAGTGAGCCTATGAACTGCACATGCAGTATTATGTGAATACTACAGTATATCTGCAGCATCAAAAGAATTTGTTATATATAATTAAACTAATATATATATATATATATATATATATATATATATATATATATATATATATATATATATATGCTTGTATACTTATATATACATACGCATACATATACAGTATATATATATATATATATATATATATATATATATATATATATATATATATATATATATTTATATATATATATATATATATATATATATATTTATATATATATATATATATATATATATATATATATATATATATATATATATATATATATATATATATATATATAAACCCTTTTGCTTTTGTGCAGCAGCTAAATATAGATTTAGATGGGCATAAAACAAAATTAATTAGCGAACAGTTTATTTCCGTTGCTGTTGCCTTGGCTTTGTACTATGTTCAAATAATCCCAAACAACACTTAAATTCAATCACTGCTTTTATGGGAGCTAATAAAATTTGGATAAAATGAGTTTATTTACTCATAGCTGATAGGAGAGTTCTCAGCTAAGACTTGCAAATGATCTAGTAGGTAGTTTTCTGGACGAATAGCGATCAAACCTTGAAGTTAATAGCATGTTTTGAATACATATCGTTACTCATTCTTAGTTGGATGTGTCGTTGTTGAGAATAGGTTTGGAAAATATTCCCGTCATACTTCACATTTTTTTTTTTTTTTTTTTTTTTTTTAGCAACTGTTGTAATTCAGTACTTATTAGTGATTAACATAAGTTGTATTTACTAGTCTTCTTATTTGCAAATCTTTATTATGTACATATTCATATTTTTTTCTCTGATAACTTGAAATAATTCTGCTACAGTTCTCGTATTTTTCGTTTTAATACTTTTCTATCTCATTTATCACCTTTTAGATTTTGTCCCTGTAACTTTCAACATTTCTTATAGCCAGGTAAAACTGCTTATCGTTGACGAATAAATACAAATCTAATATTGCTTTATCATAATTCCTTGAATTATAGTTTCTTAAGGCCACTGGTTCACATATTTGGTAATTCAAGCAGCCATACAGGATTTTCTAGACAACAACTAAATGTTACGGGGTCCAAACGAATTTCAACGAGTCTTTATTCTAGTAGTTTAATATTGTCATTAAAGTTTTGATACTGTTGAACTTTTTTATGCTTTTCTGAAGTATTTCACAGCCATTACTTCATTACAATGATGTCTCTTAAGCTCTTCCCATTCTGATCTAATGTCGAAGTGGGTTACATGTGCGTTTACAATGACAATCCTGGAAACCTGATAAAAATATTGCCTTTTCCATGGAATCTTTTTTTTATTTCATCTTTTCAGAGGTTTGAAATGCTTATTATCTATAAACGGTTTCAAAAATA